>NW_009918397.1:0-3158 GCF_000696875.1 Nestor notabilis
TGCCGGCTGGGCTTGAACCACGACAATGCTACAGAGGGACTCTTCATCAGGACTAGTGGTAGGACCAGGGGTAATGGGTTTAAAGTTAATACAGGAGAAGTTCAGGTTAGACATAAGGAAGAAGTTCTTGCCTGTGAGGGTGGTGAGGGCCTGGCACAGATTGTCCAGAGAAGCTGTGGCTGCCCCATCCCTGGCAGGGTTCAAGGCCAGGTTGGATGAGGCTTGGAGCAATGTGATCTCACAGAAGGTGTCCCTGCCCACGACAGGGGATTGGAACTGGGTGAGCCTAATGTCCTTTCCAACCCAAACCTTGCAATAATTCTATGATTCGCCAGGTTTTTGATCTTTCCTAAACCATGAAATCAGAATCTCTGCTAAAGAACTTCTAGGATGCAGGATAAGAACTTAGTAATTTTATTGCTAAACCCCATAAAAATTTGTTATGGAACATAAATATAAAAAGGGGTGGTAAAAACAAAACAAAAGTAAAGATACTTAAAACGAGATAATCGTGTGAAAAAGTGTTTTCTTTTCTTATGACAAACATAACTGCTAGCTTGTAATACTTTGTTACCAGGTTACTCAAAGATTAGCAAAACAGCACCACCATTGATCTCTTATTGATGATGTTCATTGAATAGCTACAGTGACTCTATCTCCTCTAAATAACAGATTTCTTATCCATACTTGTTTCTACCCTGATTGAATCAAATTTTAAATACTCTTTGTTTGCCAGGAAAAGCAGGGGAGCTATTATTTACAATAAACACATTTTAATTCAAATGTGGAAAGATCATTTAAAAACTGATTAAGCAAACTCAGTTGCGGGATTTTATGTGCATAGCTTAACATGTCTCGTAGCATTTGGCAAGGTAGAAGGTGTGATTCTAACTAATGCTGTTTCAAGGAACAGGCAGGAACACTGTACACATAGGTGGCATAGTATCACCAGGAATTTTTTCTCAATAAAAAAAATTCAAAGCATTTATTATACATATTTAGAGGAATTTTGAAAGATGAAACACAAGAAGAGTACATTGTTTTATGTCTTTCCTAAATAATATTGCTATTAATGTCTAATAACTCACAGTTTTGCAGTGCAGGCAGTATAGCAGGTAGTAAATAAGAGACATGAAAATACTGGAAGCTGCAGGGGGGTATCCATGCTAGTTTATATTCAATGCACTTGTTGACTTTGTACAGAAGATGTAGTGAGAGGAAGATATGCTATTTCGAGAAGAAACTGTAGTACTGCATACCGATGAGACATAACACATGCTGCCTTTAGCATCGCATCAAAAAGTCTTGGAATTAGAACCGGCACCAGCTGAAAGTTACTAAGACACATTTCACTCATGAAAACAGAGTCTTTCAAGTCTTTTCTTTGATCTGGACCTTCACACCCATCAAAGGTCTGAGTAGACCTGTGTTTATACAGTTTATGTGATGATAAGACACCAAAATACTTCTGAACATCAGTGTTCATCATCAGTGTGGTTTCTTCTGAATCTCAGTAGGCAATTTCTAGAGATAGATTTATAATACACAAAGTTCCTCATGTGGTGAGAAGGGAACACAAATTTTCATCATCCATTCAAATAGCTATTCTATTTGAGGGTGATCTTGCTGACTGGAGAGGCTGAGTACTTCTATTTTACATCGTGTGTTCAGTGTCATATGCTAGGTATTATGAGGTAGAAGTATAAGTATAGGTATATAGGTATAAGTGAGCAGAGAAATACCTTTTCGTATAACCTTAAAAAGATATCGTCCAAGGACAATAAAACCTAAGAACAGAATTCAAGTTCAATAACAAAACATGTTGAGGATTTATTACTTTTGTAACTTAAGCCTAGGTTTGAAGAACTGATCATAAATAAAAGTAAAATATGTGTCCTGGGTTCAGCTAGAACAGTCATTTTTTCTCCTTCTTAGTAGCTGGTTGCAGTGCTGTGTTTTTGACTTTCAGTCTGGGAACAAAGCTGATAACACCGATGGTTTTAGTTGTTCCTAAGTAATGTTTACTCCAACCAAGGACTTTCTCGGTCTCATGCTCTGCCAGGGAGGAGGGGAAGGCGGAAGAAAGCAGAGGCAGGACACCTGACCCAAACTAGCCAACAGGGTGTTCCATACCACAGCACATCATGCCCAGTATATAAACTGAGGGCAGTCACCTAGGAGACCCAGGTCACTGCTCGGGTCAGGCTGGGTATTGGTTGGCAGGTAGTGAGCAATTGTATCCTCTCCCCTTGTTATTTCCCTTATCATTATTCTTACTGGTGGTAGCAGTAGTGGTTTTGTCTTATATCTTGGTTACTGGACTGTTCTTATCTCAACCCATGGGATTTACATTCTTCCAGTTCTCCTCCACATTCCTCTGGGAGCGTGGGGAGGAAGAAGTGGGGGAGTGAGTGAGCAGTTGTGTGGTTCTGAGTTACCAGTTGGGCTTAAACCACAACAGTATGCAAGAAAAACAACTAATAAAGATTCTAGTGCTTCAAAAATCAAAAGCTGGAAGTCTAAGTTTTACTGTTCTAGTAGAGAGTATAAAACAGTCTGAATTTTAAATTTTATTCTACAGTATCATAAAGTGAAAACTAATAAATCCAGACACTTTTTTGTAATAAACTCTAATTTAATATATATATGTAATGTTACTTAATGAAAACAAAAAAATCAAATGGGACCATGCATAAAAATATTTAAATATTTTAGAGATGAAACTATTCATCTCACTGAAACAGTACATTATGAATGATGAATGTGGACATGGACTGGATACACTTGTGGAAGAAAAACCCACCTAATGTCTGTATCGTACAACACCTGACCTGTTGCATGTCCTCATCCTGGCATCTCGTAGCAGTCACTTCTGGAGAGGGTGTGCTGGACTGGATAGACTTTCAGTCTAGCATAGTTTAAACAGTACTACTTTTTTAATGTTTCTTAAAATATTAATCAGAATATAGATACTCATCTGGAGATAAGGCACTAACAACTGTAGCCTGATGTTGCAAGGAGGCCTGAAGGAAAACTTCGCTGATTGTGGGTATTTCATAGACAACAACAGGCTGTACCACCATCTGGTGATGCAGTTTCACTCATGGAACATTGCCAGGCTTTGATGGCCTTTATACATATATATATATTTATATATT
>NW_009918398.1:0-2701 GCF_000696875.1 Nestor notabilis
CATCTGCCCCCACTGTCAGGGGTTTTACGTGGGCAAAACAAGCAGGTTTTTAGGCCTGTACCTCTGCAGTGTTTCTGGGATCTCTGAATTTCCAACCTCTCAACTCTGCCTGAGGTGCGACTGCGAGGGCCCTGTAGCCCCGATTTTGAACTCTGGGGACCAGCGCCCGGACCCTGGTTGAGGTTAAAATCCAGGTTGTTTATGATATTTTTGATAAATTACGGAGGGGAGCTGGGGTAGGTGGGCTGTGTTGCACAGACACGGGGGGGTACCAGCTGTGAACATGACCAGCAGCTCCTGCCTGAGGAGCACAGCGTTTCCAGCTGGATGTGGCTGGTGTGATGAGGACCTTGGCACCAGCACACAGCTTTGCTGCCCATGTGGGACTGTGTACTGCATAGAGTAGAGTGGGATGGCCCGCTGTGTGTCTCTGAGCATGTCGCTTTTCAGTCCTGTGACCTGCAGGGATTTCCACTTTCAGTACTGATAGGCCTGTTAACTGGAAAACTAGAAGGAAGTTCTCCAAAAACACATCGACTTTGCCTGGTCTTTGATTTTCTTTGTCGTCTGTTTTGAGGTGTCTGGCTTGTCATTTCCAAGCTTTTCTTAGTGACAGCAATGTTAAGAGAGAGACATAAACTAGCACCTGCTTTTTTTGGTCTGTTTGGTTCCAAACTGTCTTTGTTTTATCCATTACTCCCAGTCACTTCTGGTGGAGCATGCCCCAAATTCCCTCTAAAATCATACTGTTGCAGTAGCTTCTCAGTTTCCCATTTCATGTAGTTCAGCTGTAGACTCCTATCTTTCCTATTATGCAGAAGGAAAATTCAACCTTTTTAAAAAATTTATTTTTTTTTTAACCGGTGTTGTCTTATACAGACGTTCAGAAAACCCAGCGGATGAGTCTGTGATGAAACCCTGTAAAAGTGTGCAATCAGACGGAAGTAATTACAATGTAGATATTCTTAACAAGCAAAATCTTCACAATTTTTGAAGCAACTATTTTGAATTATTTCCATTTAGCAGAAGATGCGGCTTTATTGAGTACTAAGCTTAAAAAAAATTGGGAATGAGGACGGCCATGACATCCTTCCACACACAGAGACAGAAATCTAGGAATTAGAAGTGTTTTTTATGGCAGTTGGTGGAAAGAAGAGCCTCTTAAAGTCTGGTAGGGTTATGTTGACCATACGATGTACATCAGTGCCAGTAACTCAGTGGCCTCTTTCACAACTCTTAACTATGTCTTGTTCCATATGACCGAGCTTCGAAAGGACTTTTGCTTCAAATGGGTTAACATAATTTTTATAAATGAAGGCACATGTATACAAGGGCAGAGATTCTGCAAATAACAACTGTTACTCCAGTTTAAGCAACATAGATGTTCAATTATTAAAGAAAACAAGATAGGCAGAAATAGAAATAGCCAGTTTCCTTTTCTTTTCTGAAGTTGCATCTCAATGGTACCTGCAGTGAATCATCTGCAGAAACCGAGTAGTTTTCATATCACCCAACAATGCATGCTAAGAAAAAGAACTAAGAACAACTAGAAGTGAAACTAGCATAACATAATCTATAAAAACTGAAAGGTAATCTGGTAATTTAAGAGGTACTGTGTGGTACAAGTAGGTGGCAGCATTATTCCCTGAGTCTCTCTTAGTGAATTTTTCTACATGCTATAAGTGTATTTTGCTAATTTATATCACAGGACAATACATAAACTGTTGATTTCTTCTACTGTCTTTTGATAATGTTGCATATATATGATAGGCAAGCACATGCATCAGTCACGCTTGTAATTCTACAGTATTTTTATTTTGTATCCTAGCTTTTCTGTATAATAAAAGATATGAAGTATATGTGGAAATAGAAGTTTGAATTTCACAAATTGTGTCTTGAGAGCCATAGGTGAAAGGCATTTCCATGGAATGGAAGGTTACAGGCTCTTTAGAAAAGACAGGCCTGGCAGACAGGGAGGGGGAGTTGCTATTTATGTCAGTGATAGGCTGGAGAGTATGGAACTCTGTATGGGGATGGGTGATGAGTCAACAGAGATTTTGTGGGTCAGGGTCAAAGGGAGAACAGCAATGGGGGACATTACTGTGGGGATCTGCTACAGATCGCCTGACCAGGAGGATTCTGTGGATTTAGCACTCTACAGACAGATAGGAGCAGCCTCATGTTCGCAGGCCCTTGTCCTCATGGGGGACTTCAACCATCCTGATATCTGCTGGAGGGACAGGACGGCCCAGCACAAGCAATCCAGGAGGTTCCTCGATTGTGTGGAAGACAACTTCCTCTTGCAAGTAATAGAGGAGCCAACAAAGAGATGTGCCGTGTTTGACCTCGTGCTCACCAACAGGGAGGGACTGGTGGGAAATGTGACGCTCCAGGGCAGCCTTGGCTGTAGCAACCATGAGATGGTCGAGTTCAAGATCCTCAGGACAGTGAGAAGAGCATGCACCAAGCTCACTGCCCTGGACTTCAAGAGAGCAGACTTTGGCCTCTTCAGGAACCTGCTTAGTAAGGTTCCATGGGATATACTGCTAGAGGGCAGGGGGCCCAAGACTGCTGGTTGGTATTCAAGGATCATCTGCTACGTGCTCAGGAGTGTTGCATCCTGACTAGAAGGAAGTGCGGCAGGAGGGCCAGGAGACTTCCATGGGTGGTTAAGGAACTGCTGAGGAAACCTAGAGGGAAA
>NW_009918399.1:0-20680 GCF_000696875.1 Nestor notabilis
TTAGATTGGGTATTAGGAAAAGTTTCTTCACCCAAAGAACTGTACTTTTGGAAATGTCCCCGATCTCACAGGTTCTGACGGGGCTTGTGCTGCACGAGGCAATGAGCAGACATGTCAGCTCCTGGTTGCTGAGAAGGGATGTGCAGCAAGTCCCCAGACCTCATGTCCTGCGGTAGCCCTGCAGCCTTATAGAGCTTGGTGAAGCCAAAGTCACCATTGGGATGAGAAGGACTTGGAAAATGCACCTTTTCCTGGGCTGCCGCAGTGTCCTGAGCAGGACACTGGAGAAACCATCGCTTGCTGGATTGAGGCAGTCCGGGAATCTAGGACAATGTGAGGAAGCTACTTCTCCTCAAATTAAGTATTGTACATTTATAGATAGCATTAGGAGCCTTAGGAGCAAATAAGCAGCCAGCAGGATAAAACGAAGGCACTGCTGACTGATGGCAGAGGGTGAAGCTTGCTGCAGCAGCTGCTGTTTGGGAGCCACAGGCAACCTCCACAAGCACAAGTGGGTCAAGAAGCACTGCAGCGCAGGGTGTGCCCACAGCACAAAGTCTGGAGTGGGGCAGTGCCTACTGAGACTGCACTGCCAGCACAGAACACGCACTGGAATCAGGCTCAAAGGCTTGCTGCTCTGGGGTTCAGCCAGGGGTGAGGTGCAGCTCCTGCTCTCACAAGCTGGAAGCACATTTCAGGATTAAAAAATTCAAGAACTAGTTTTGACCAAGCACAAGAAGGGTAAGGCACATGAACTCACCTCTTGCCACAACTGGAATACTGCCAGCACCTTTCTGCTGTACTCCACCTGGCTACCTTTTCTGCCTCCTCCTCTTTCCAGAGGGGAGGAAGGCTGGTCCCACATTGGCCTTTTGCTATTATTTCCCAGGGACAACTCACATACCCACCCACAAGTCTATCATACCTACACCGCCAACTTCTGGCTTGACTCCCTCACGGCCAGCTTGCTCCCACTTTCCCCCTATTGCCGTCATTCCTCAGCAGCCTGCTCAGGTCTGATGTGCAGCACTTCCCTCCCAGCGTCACAGGCTGAACAACAGGGGCAGGGCAGAAAACAGCCTCCTGCTCTGAGACCTCTACACAACAGCATCTCTAGCCCCTCAGCCCTCACTTCCAGGGCAGGAGAGGGGCTCCAGTGGCATGGAGCAGGCAGAGGCTATGCTGGATGGGGGGTCTGCTTTGTACACAGGGTCTCCAGCAATACTTCACCCACATCCACAAGCCGGGACTCCCACCCTGTTGTAGGTTCTGCTGCCTCCCAGCTTTGCATGTCAGCAGAAAAGGTGTTAACCTGCTCTCCAGTCACCTCCATCCCTTCTTGAAGAGTCACAGGGATGCCTGAAGGGGAATTCAGGGGAAACTGGAAATTGAAACCATGTTTGCAGCCTGGTCATCCCACAGATTTAGCCTTTTAAAGCCCAACAGTCTTCCCAGCTGTAAAAGAATTGTATCCCTTGAAAAACACCTAAAATGCTTTCTCAGCAGCCATGTCTAGGCAACAACCACAACCAACAGCAAGCAAAACCCGAGAAGAGCTTGGTGGAAACACCTCTTGCCCATTTTTCAACCAAGGCATTCCGGTTACTGCTAGAGTGTTACAAATCAAACAGCAGAGAGATCCTTTCCCCACTCTTCCGTGGATCTAGTATGAGCAAAAAATTACCAGACATGCATCTGAAGTTCTGAGGTCAGCAGATACCCCCAACACACAACAGGAAGGAGGTTGAGTAAGAGGTTGCCATTTTTTCCATTGCCATCTTTCAGATCACTAATGCAGATTTTCCTGAAGGGAACTAGCAAGATAATGTGCAGAGTCAGCACATTTACAAACTCGCTCAACACCCACCCAAGAGAATACACAAGCTCCCTGAAAAGAAGGCACCGTACAATAACTACTGGTGTTGCTACCAGCTGCCACCACAACAGGGAAAAGATACCAAATACTCTCCACTCTTTCTACTTTAAGGCCACATAACACCAGAAGGATACATCCAACACATCCTTGTATCCACTCAGTTGCCACTGCAGCTCCTTTTTCTGGTTGTGTCAAGCTCTTGACCTTCAGTACATGGTACAGGTCAGGCCACTCCCTCTAAAAAGGTAGGTTTTTAGCTTTCATACACAAATTGCCTGGGTCTCTAATCATGCCCTTGCTCTGGAAGATAGCCAGAGGAAAAAAAACAACAAACAAACAACTAATTGACATTTAATTTATTCCATCTACAAAACTATATGAATTTGTTTCTTTATCCACTATGATAGGTTGCAAGTAGTCATCTTCATACATATGTTTCAGAATTAGACTGCTGAATGACCAGGTGAGATGTCAACTTGGTCTCCACGGATGTTCTAGTGCCTGGCCTAGATACCTCTTCCTCTCAAGTGTCAGAAAATGGTCAGTGTCCCTGTAGGAAAGCCCAACCTGCAGAGTCAGATGAGAAATCCCATTTCCCTCCCTTCTTCCTGTTCAATTTCCTTGCACCCCCATCATTAATTATACAAGATACCTTTTACAAAAGCAAAGGACCAACACAATTTGCCTTACTGCAATTTCTAGATACGCTAAAATACTTCAGATAAACTGAACCACCAGTGACCTCATTTTCCTTGACAGTGCCTGTCTCAGAGGTATCATGGACTATAAGGAGCAAAAGAAAGTGAACGCAGCCTTCTCTGGAAGCTGTCCTTTCCAGTAAGATGCAGTGAATATACAGAAGACATACATTTCTTACCAGGTTGATCTCCACCTGTCAGCTCTTGAAAACAAAACAAGCAGCTACCTAACCAAGGTTTTGTAAAAAAAAAAAAAAATAAATGGAAAAGCATGGAGAAAGCTGCCCTCATGGTCAAAACTTATTTACTTTATTCTTCTCATGAAAGAACCTAAATTCTGATTATTTTGTGGATGCTGTCAGTCCCAAAATAACAGATAATGTAAGCTTCAAGTGCCTGTGGCTAATTGCTAGTGCTCAGGATTTTTCCTCCTACCTGAAAACTCAACCTGGAATCACTCCAGGACAAATGCAAACCCTTGCAAAGTTTTTGAAATCAATTAATCCAGAAATTAGAAGTGGGGAATTGCATACCTGTTGCCAGCACACCTACGAGTTAACACATGGGAAATGCATAGCAAGAACCTGACCCTAAAAGTCGATCAAGCTGCTTTAGCATCTACCGGCTTCAGTGCAGATCGCAGGTGCAATGCTGGCAGTTGAGGTGTACAGCAAACAGTCTGCCATCTAGAGAACAAAATTACTGGATCTCAGCATAGTGGAATATACATTTTATTTCTTAAAAAGGAAGGGTACTAACAGAATTTAATACAGTCAAAATTTTACATTTTAAACAAAGCTTTTATTTTTTCTTAAAAACCAGTTACGAGCAGAGAGGTGAGAGGATTTAAACTACTCACAAAATCCAAGCTGAAGACTTTGAGAATTCAAATCTGTGGTTTATACATTTAAAAAAGTGTAATAAATGGAAATATAAAATAATACCAACTCTGCAACAGTGAAATGCCCTTTTCTCATTTGATTGCTGTTTAAGCACCTTTATTTTCACCCATCAGCTGCCAGGAGTGTGTAGGTTTATGTACAAAATAAGCAGTTTGGGATAAAAGATTAATATATAAATTAAAATCATTTATGGCAATACAGTTTTACTCAGCTGCTTTATAATCTTTATTATCTCTTTCACTTCTATAGAATCTCTCAGTCAAGATGATCTCAAATGCACTTAATGGACTGCTTCAAAAAGCAGCTACATTTACAGAAATTATATCGACAACCTCAAGGAGCAGACATCCAAGAGATTAAACTTAACATGCAGTAAAACTAAGATCAGATATATATCTTTTATAAATACTGTGCAGATTTATCACCCATCCCACTGAATGAATGGGACAGATCAGCGTCACACCTGAAGCCAAGAAAATACTTTTATCCAAGAGGCATCAGAATTTCAGGCCAAATAAAGCAGATAGGAGTTCCCTCAAACTATTTAGTTAAAAACTGTATGTCTCTGAAAAAGCTTTACAGGATCAGAGCTTTCTGAATAACTTGCACATATGCTTAGCTGTTTTGTAGCCATTTTACAGCCAAGAAACAGGGAGGGAAGGAAAAAAAAAAGTTAAGGAGAAAACAAAAACCAAACCAGATATGCCACCATCTCTGCCACCTGCAAAGGATGTTGTGGCTTTTGTCATTCATAGAACACTGCAGACACAGCTGTTGCCAGAGAGGAGACTGTTCCAGTACAGCATTAAGACAAACAAGGTACATTATGGCTGGATAAAGCATCATCACAGCCTAATCTCTTTAGATGAAGGCTGATGGATCAATCTCACCTCCTCCTCAAAACCCAAGTGTATTTCCTAGCAGACTGCTCATGATTCTCACTCCACTGTTTTGGGGTTTTTTTTCCCCTTTTAACACGAGATAGAAAAGGCCGTGAAAGCTGATGAAAGTTCCAGCTGTGCAGCATCCAGTGAACATGTACTCAGCAAAACCTCAAGTCATTAATCACCTTCTCTCTCTCCACACCACAGCAGGATACCTGCCTCATCTATGTGCATAACAGAACTAATGAAGATGTAGACTAAGTAACAAATGAGCTTCAGTAACAGTCACTCACTGTTTCATTGCAACTTGCTGCAGTCTGGCTGAAGGGTGGAGACACATCTGTTTGAGCCAAAAGAGAGAATAGTTTAACAAAACAAAACAAACCCAAACAACTTTAGTTTTCCTCAATCACTAATCTTCACAAATTATTTAATATCACCACTTTCCAAATGCTACTCACAAACAAATCCACTGTCCAGCTAATGGGATGAGAAGAGTACAATTATGAATGTAATCAGTAACTGCTGTTAAAGAAAGACTGGAAGAGAATCAATTCCCTCAAATTCTCAGTTTCTCTGCTTAAGTAGGTCATTATTATTTTCAAAACATTTTTTTGTTGATAGAAAGCATCACAACTAGACTAGAATTCCACAACATCAATCTTTGTTTCAATTTTTGTAGTTCTCTAGGAAAAAAATAATCCCAAATCAAGCTACATGAAGCATTAACAATATTCAGATATTACAATGGAAGCACTTATTTATTACTTCATAGAACAGATTAGTTTTAAAAGTGTATTTACATGTTCTAAGTTATACAAAATACAGTATTCCAATAATCATGTTAATCACCATATTTCAGACAACTTCACATAAAAGTGCAGAGGATGCATCCATCCATGATCCTGGCCAGTAGCAAGCAGTCAAGCCACAGCGTGACAGATGAGAGCTGCTATTGTGCCCCCTCAGGAAAGCAAATCCCACCAGACCTTCTCACCAAGACATAGCTGCAGATCTAAGAAAACATTCAGGCAGGTACACGAGAAAAGTTTGTTGAGACCCACAGACCAAAATCACATGCCTTAATTTACTAGACATATGTGAAGAACTTTTTTTTTATACACAAGTTGTACAGCAAAGGGCTTCTGCTCATGCCTTAGTTGGGAACATGAAGTAACAAGGGTTTTGGCTATGTAACAGGCACCCAAATTACACTTATTATCAACAGCCTTATAACTACAACTGATCACATGTTAAGGACACAATTCTGCAGTGGACTGCCTGGGCAGAGCTTCACATTCAAGAACAGATCCTGTGAAGTCCACATGGTTCTCCGTTAAGATACAGGGCTCATCCCACACAGAAATGACAGCAGAATTAAGGCCTTGAAATACTGGGGCCTCAGATAGCAATTTCCTCACGACACAGCACTATCTGTTCACATCGGCAGGTCAAGTCCCAGTGCAGCAGCACAGTTACCTAAAGCAACTGCAATTTTTCCATGCCTTTCTGCAGCAACTCTCCTCCCTATCTGTATATTCCTTTCACCTTCTTCTGGACTGTGGAAGTAAGATCAAGAAAAGGAGATACCCAAAACCTAAACAAGTACCTATCTTATGTATGATGCTAACCTGAGAGGATCCAAATTGGCCTAAAATTGTAAACAGTGAGGCTTCAGTTTTAGCAATCTTGCTCATATCAGACTCTTGCATTATGCTGCTCTTCCTGCTTTCATTCCTTATTCTCCTTGCCAAGTATCTATGTCTGTCTATACATGCATCTTTCTCAGAGGATTCCTTTTTCCCCTGTAGCTGCTTGACCTCCAAGAAGTTTGCATTCTGAAAGTGACTCACTAGGGGATAGCATACTATCAAACTAAAAAATTCCATTTTGTATGACAAATATGCATTATCATGAATTAAATAATTGTAATTTCTCAATTAGCATTTTGTTAGCATCTCTGCAAATGTTAAGCTTATTCTTTCTGCCTTTTCCCCAGTCTTTCACTGAGTTTATCTTCATCATGTTACAGCAGCAGATATACAGATCAGAATAATCATGTGAACATCTAGAAAGTCAGTCAGTGTCTTGCAGTGCTGCAAAGGCAAAAGACTAGCATTAACAAGTGATTTTGTTGTTTATGGATTTAGATGTAGGTTGCCAAAAACATGAGATTTATGCTTTTCTTCATCTTGTGCTTAGTGGCTAAAACCACAAGGATGAACAAAAGCCTATGCGGATTTTAAAAAGGTCTGAGATACCTCCCTCTTAGTGAGGGCATCTGATCACAAGGAACCCCGTTATGCTGAGGAGGCTTACAAGGCTGAAGCAGCACTATTCTCTTCTGTGCAAGCCCATTATTTCTGCTGTCTACACAAAAATATCTTTCCACACAAGTGGTTTCATTACAGTATTCCCAAAGCTGCTGGCCTTCCACTGCTCCTCTCATTCTTAAAATGAATTTTGCACAATTAGCAGCAGTGCTGCAGGTAATGCTGAAAGCAATTTTTACAGCTAGGGCACTTCGGGCTTTCAAACAGCACAGCAGGGAAATAGAGAATTGTCAGAAAAGACAAAATGTTACTAGATGAACCGCGGAAAGCCACATTTAACTTAAAAACACCAAAATAATTCTCCCAGTGCAAGTTTATAGTGCACTACTTTTTCACCCTGTCCATGCAGGATGGAAAGAAAGAATTGAGATTATCTGAATATCAAAACTATCACTAACTGTGTAAATGAGGAAGTGATAGGACCAGTTTACCAACATCACTCCTGCAGTCTGAGATACATCCACCTGATCCCAGCACAGAAGGCTCCAGAGTAAAGCAAAGACACCCATGACTCCAGCGCTTACTAAAACTTTACGATAACCATGTGAGAGTAAAGACTTTCCTGCAGGAGTTAATGAGGTCTTTGTTACTGGCTTCAGTGGGAGCAGATCTTGGCAAGTCGTGAAAGATTAAGCTTCTAGGGAATTTTTAAATACAAACCCACATTATTATAAGGAGATACAACTATGTGTAGATTAGAAGACCATGCACCAAAGCAGTACTGTATTAAATGTTGCACATCATTTATTCAAAGTCTGTTTCTTCTGCAGAATAAGACAATGCTCATTGCCCACAAATCTCATCAACAGTTTATATTTTCGAAGTTAGTACTGTGAAATGACCATTTGGTGTCAATACACTTCCTAATGAATGTACAGCTCTGTCAAAAATTGCTCCCTTTACTGGCAATCCCTGCAGTGATGCTGAAAGGTGCACTCCCTTTAGTCTCTCCCCTTGGAGATGGTCCCTTTATGGCTGGAATGGGGGTACACTGGCATCAGGCACATTTATAGCCTCTAAAGAGCATATTTGAAGGCTAGAGAACTTCAGACTCTAGCAGTGTCAATTCAGCATCTTTCAATGTTCAAACTGAGCTAAAAGAATATCAGTTGTCTTATAACCACTATGAAAATGTACCCAAGTTACCACTTACGGATAGGATTGTCATCCTAGTCAAAGAAGTGAGATTATATAGTTAATCTTTCTGAAAGGAGCAGAGAGCTCTGAAGCAGTAAGCTTAACTTCCTGAGACTGCAAAAACTGAGAAAGGAATTCAGCATTGCACATTAATTTTTGTCTGGCAATACCTATACTCCTTTAAATAGTTGCTACCTTCTCATCTATCTTTAAAGATGGTGCTTCTTCACAAAAAAATAAATCTCCAACTACAAAAGTTAAGCCACACTCACCCTAAAGTGCAATTTTCCAGTTTTGCAACCCAGACACACGAATCACAGAATGTGCAAATCTGCACTGTCCTACAGGGAAGCACAAGAGGTTGCTAACAGTCTTCTCTGAAAGAAAGGTGTGATGAACATTCACTGTTCGTTTCCATCATGTAAGCTTTTAATACAACAGAAAAAGCCAACAGAATTGCACATACTAATCTCACTGAGTATTCTGCTGTTAAAATAGCATGATATACTGCAAACCCAAATCCTGTATACAATATGTAAGTATTTATAAGATATTCCTAAAGGAGTAAGACAGAAAGACCCAAATGAAGGCCCAGCAACTCCTTGCCCAATTACAATACCCTTTAGCTTTGTGATTTAAACAGGAAGACATTCAAAGTTAACTGAAAATTTAGAAATGATAAATGCAAAACAGTTGCTACATTTACATGCTGTCAGGGTCTTTTTTTTTTTTTTTTTTTTTTAAGTCTATGTTTTAGCCTTTATCACCAAAATAAAAACAACAACAACAAAACAGTACATATCAAAAATATCAGTCCAAATCAGCAATACTTGATATAGATAGAGATATGCTGACATTCCAGCTACACAGAGCTAAACTATTCATCTATTTGAAGAGAATACCCCAAGATTATCTCAGAGCTTTAGAATCCCAAACTATATTAATACACTCGTAAGTATACTTTTGTAACCAGCAAAAAAATTGAAAGCACTTTCTTGACTTCAGAACATGGTCCATTAAAAATAATAGGTTAATAACTACATTTAATGTATACGCTCTTTACAAAGGTTATACCTTCAGAAAACTGGTTACGAATTCTGGGGTTTGGGGTTTTTTTTTATTTTATTTTAAATGAAGTTTACAACATCAGCTGCTGCTTTGCACTTTTTTCTCTTTCCTTTCTGCTCTGAAATTAGAGGTGGAATCTCTTGGGTAAATGCAAAGTCAAAATACTTGTTCAACATGATAGTGTTGAGCTTTGCTGGTAACAAGTTGTGCCTCAATTTCAGCACTTGTGCTTCTGAAAGCTTTCAAGATTGTTTTTCTTGAGGTGTTTGCTGTTTATAGATCTCCAGACAAGAATATGCTCCTGTCTTACAAGCTCCATTTTGGCTACAAGCATGGCCCTGTACTACTTGCCCAGAAATTAAGTACTCTTTTTCTTCCCACACAAATTTATCTCCTAAGCTTCCTTAACATAAGAGTAGATTCTTGTTATGCTGATGATACTCTTACAAAGGAACTTCCACCTACTTCCTCCATCTTCTACACATAATAAACATCCCCACAATCTGTCCAAGCTTTCATCTACTCTCCCACACCAGCACAAGGGTCTTGAATACTTAAGCTGCCCGCTGTAACTGTGGGAAATCATTGGCTGTTTCAGTTTCATAAAACAGATGAACAAAGTACTCTTTCACCACCACAGTTCTCATGTGGTCAAGAGACAGAAAACTGTAATATGGCACTGAATAGCCACTGTTTTGCTGAAGCTAATACTCATTTGGTAGTTGCAGACTGCCAAAAGACACAGGTATCAGCAGCTCAGACTAGCACCTTTTCCACGATTGCTAAATCTTTAACAGAAGAACAGATCTGGTTTTAGAAAAATACCATAGAAGATAGTGAGCCTCATGAAAGAAACAAAGGGAAAAGTGGGTTACCAGCAGTGGAGCAGAAAAGCAACTGTTTTACTATTACATGGGCAATAGAGGTTCATTACTACTCATTGTATGGCACACTGTGATGCTTTCTGGATTGTTTCAATACATCTGCTGTACTTTTCTGCACTGGAAGTCTCACACATCACAAACTGCTGTTTCAATTCTGCACTCACAGTACTCCACAAGATGCTACACTGTACTAGAAGTGAGCTGCAGTATTAACTAAAATTCATTCTACTGCAGGAAAAAGTCTTAAAATATAGCAGTTCTTAATATATACAGACACTCTCATTTAAAGCTCCCTATTTTCCTCCACGCCAAGTGCCAAAGAGTCTCTATTCACACAGGCTGTCAACAGACCTTGAGACATGAACTTTGAGTGTCTTGACAAAACCCCAGTAAGTAAGCTTATTGTAGCTCATAGTTACAGTGAGAAAGACAGATAAGAAAGCCATTTACAGAATTAAGGAGACTTTGCACTTTTCATCATGCCCAGCCCTGGGTAGTTCAGATGGGGTACTTGCAGGCAAGCAGGCAGGCAGGGTCATCGTCAGTTGTTTGAGTTGGGACACCTCATAGATTTCACTGCTCACTCTGAAGACTGGCGACTCATGTGTGCTTTTTAGTTTCTTTGTTTTTAAAAGTCTTTAAAGTTGCATCACTCGGAATCAGATAAGTCACTTTAAACAAAGCAAAGCATTAAGTGTGACAATTTATTTATAACATACTTCCCACCATCACCACCACATACCACCCTGTGAAAGAAAAACCCCTGCTGAAAGGGTGACAATTTTTAGTATGCTTGAAAGGAATTAGACCAACATTGCATCGAGAGCCACTCTAATCAAATTAAGAGCAAAACAGAGGGGGAAATAGTTCAAAGCATACATTTACTTTAAGCATTCTAGATTAGCCTGCTTCTCCACTTCCTTAAAAAGTCAACACACAATTGGTCTAAACTCATACTACTTTCCACATCATGTTTAAAAGACAAGCTAGGCAAGTCTTTAGTATAGAAAAGAAACTCCAATGCTTTTTTAATATAGTTTTCAGATTTCAACAGGGGAACTGGAAACTAGCCTAAACATCGTCTATCCCACATTCAGTCCCTAATATAAGTACTTGCTCAGGAAGTGTAGCTTTAGAGTTCTGACAAAGCCACTATCTTAAGATAGCTTCTTTTGTTAAGAGGACTTCTAGACATATACTTCTGTTAAAGCTTCTGGTTCTTGCAGTTGTAGGTCACGTAGAAGGTCCCAGCATCACACACAACATATTTTTTTCTTTTAACACCACACAGTGTTGAAGCAGCGCTTGGTGCTGAGAATGAATTACTTCCAAGAGGGCAAGTCTTGTGTGCTAATTTTGTAACAGGAAGCATGCTGGAGAGAGAACCAGCAGGCATGGAGAGGCCAGATACGCTGCTACAAAGGAGATAGAGGTAAAGTGTTTGCATTTAGAGTGGGTGTAGTTTGTTCCATAGACTATTCACGAGGCAAAAGACCAAAACTCTTTTCTCAAGCTCTTGTACGAGTAAGGTACAATAAAGTGAAAGTGGCTTGTTTGCTTCTTAAAAAACCAAAACCAACTTCTTCCAAAGCATAATGTATCGACAATTCCTTAACAGATGGGACTCAAGGTCCAGCCTAATAAGCCAGAACTCTTTTTCTAAATCTTCCTGACTTCTCAGTTAAGTGTAACATGTTGCTTTCTCAGCAGTTAAAGAGGGAAGTCCCTCTAAAGAAAAAAATAGGAGGGGTGGTGGTAGAAATTCTGATCCCCACAGAAAATTTTGTCCATATCTATAGTGAGATTCCCTACTGTTCTCTCTCCTTGATTTCTGGAAGCTATTCAGGATTAGAACCTACTAAGATGTTTGAGCAGTATTTTAATCAACACTGCACTGACTCTGGTGCAAATAACACTTGTGCATTAACCTCAAGATACCTTGGTTTTTACAAGAGATTGAATATTTTCCCGTTTTAAACGTTCCCCTATTCCTCTTCAACAGGAAGAGAGTCCTATACAAGTACTTTCTAGTGCCTCTGAATGGGAGAGGGAACAATTTCATGATGCTGCCCAGCAACATCTACTTACATCTTGAAATTATGTTTTACAATTTGATTGGGAAGGGTGGGCAGGGAGAGAAAAAAAATCAATTAAAAAAAAAAAAGAAAAAGAAAAAAGAAGGCAAGAAGAGTCTCCTAAGCTTTTCCTCCACATAAAATGGAGATTAGAACAGATAGCAAAAGCCCTGTTCAGTCAGGAGGGATCCACATCTATTCCTCAAATGTCCTATTGTATGACATCAGAAAGTGCTCTATCAGTGTTAAAAACAAAGTTGTAAATACGGACACTAAGATTTTGGGCAACACAATTATCAGGAAAGGGCCTGACCAAGTTGTGCCAACAGAAACAGGGTTTGGTGGTGTTTTGTTTTTTCTTTTGTGTAGATGCAAAATAGCAAGCCTCCACAAACTTTATTTCTGGAAGTCTCTACAGAAAGCAGAGAACTCTAAGAGGCTAAACCAAGGAGCCCTAACAAGGAAAAGGGGTGTGCTTACAAGGGTCCGTATCTGGTCTCGTATTTAGAAACAATGTTCTTGCATCGTCCCACTTCCTTGCGCAGCTCTGCAACCTCCGTCCTCAGGGCTGTGTTCTCCTTCTCAAGAAAGGCTGCCCGAATTGTGATCTGATTCTCCTTTAATCGCCGAGCATCACGGGAGCGCTTTGCTGCCACATTGTTCTTCTTTCGTCTTGTCCAATATTTCTCATCCTGTAGCAAAACAAAACAAAACAAAAACAACCCCCCACCAAAACAAAACAAAAAAAACAAAATAAAAAGGAGAGGGAAAAAATAAAAAAGCCGAGCTGACAACTCTGTCAGGCAAATGCCTCTTCACTGTATAACAACATCCACGCTGACTGCTATATTGAAGAATCTCCTTCATTGGGTTGCAGGGATCTGACACCAAAATGCAGGCAACAGTAGCGTGAGATTTCATCCTTACACAAGCCTCATCATAGGGTAAACCAAGTGTACTGCTAGAGCTAGGGAGATTAAGAGAACTGGCTACTAAGAAGCTGCCCAAATGAAATGCTCCCTTTTACTTATTTTCAATTCAGGAATGAATTGCCACAGAAAACAACCTGTTCTGTTGTCTGGGTGGCTTAAAGCCAGATCTGACATAATGCTGGGCAAATACATACAGTGGCCTTTGAAAGTGCAGTTAATGAAGATGTAACTTGATAGTTCTGATTTCCATGTATAGCGTAAGTTGCTCCTGCCCAGCAATTATCTCATGATACCAGATCAGCAAGCTGACTTGCCAATTCTATTCTTCATGGTACTTCTGCCCAACCACACAGGTATAGTGCACTAGCTTTATACGTCAGAATATTTGGACAAAGAATCAGGAACTTCGATCAAGGCCTAGGGAAGTTTGCAGCAATAAATCTGTTACCTTTTGCTCATCTGGGACAAAAACCTTCTTGGCTTTTTTAATCATTGGTTGTGGTTTCAGGTCCTCTTCAGTAAACTTGTGTTTGCGAGGATTGAAGAGCTCACCACCAGGCACACTGGACAGCACTAAATCAGCAGGGTCAGGGTTAAAATTCACCTCAACTTCTACGCAGTCAGGATCAATAGGGCTGGGAGTATTTCTCTCATTTTGTGGTGGGGACTCTGGCAACAACAGGAGAAGTTACAATACATTCATCAGGATGAAGAGAATTAACTAAGAAGCCAACTTGGGAATCTTTATTTATTGCCCTACTGTGGACAGTATTTAACAATATTACTTGGTATTTCCTTAAGGTGTGTTTGGTGCTGTAGCACTGCTGGCACAGAGGAAAGCTACAGTCCAGCTTGTAAAACAAACTCTAGGAACATATGCCAGACATGAGCAGACAGATGCAGAACAAGAGTTAATACTTCCTTGGCAAAACCCGCATGCTTTGCACACTTAAGCAGCGCCTTCCACAGCAGGAAGAAGTACAAAACTTGTATCAGCCCAAGTTTTGTACCACAGAAAGCCTGACAGAAACAAACCTGCCCAATGACCCCCATCCCTGGCACATTCAAACATCAGACAATTTTATTTCCAAACAAATGACTAAATAAAAGTGGGTTTGTAACAAATGCAACAGTATTCTACTTTACCACATGGAAAGAAACGTCCCAACAAATTGTCTGACACTGAGAGTGTTCATATGAACTCTGTCATATTTCTCTCTTCTTCACAAACTTCATACACGTGAATTGCAAATATCAGTGCATTCTGAAGTAGTGATCAACGAGTAAGTTCTTCCATATACCACCAAGAAAAAAGCCACACCCTGTGCCTCACTGAAGTAATTCCACATTGTCCTTTCTCTTGCAGATTATTCGAAGAGGCCCTGAGCAAAATGCTTTCTGTCAAGTCTGCTCATAAAATAGTACTGTCAAAGTTCAGTGGCTATCATGTTTAAACTCCAAATCCAGGGCAAAATGCGCTGCCAAATTCTTTAAGAGAAGATCTCCATATCGCAAATGAAGAGTAGATGTTTCCTAGTACCATTTAAGAACAGTTTGTTTCTTTGTTCCCCTGTTCCCACTTCAAAGCTCTACAGAACATCAAACTGCATCATTAACACCGTATCTCTTATCACACTTCACAAGCTAGCATGAAAAAACTGCTTCATTGCTTTTCTCTTAAGCATTGTTATTTGAAGTACATTAAGTTAGTGTAAGTTCACCCAAGCACACCAAATCACCAAGGTAGCCCAAACGACTTGTCAAAAACTATCAAATCTGTTGTAAAACAACCTGAGAAACTATTTTTTCAACATTTCAAACTTCTCACTACACTAGCAATACCAAGAAAGCAAACACTCATCCTGGTGATTCAGCTCTTCTAATTTAAAGAGAGAGACAAATTGCACACTGAGGGACACTCAAGTCATTTTTTTCAGGGGAGGGAAAGGGGAAGAAGAGGAGAGGCAGCATCTGCACAAACTGACACACAGACTAAGGCTCTACATTGAGTATGTTTGTACTATTTAACCTGCCACAGCTACCACTGACAGGTTAGCACGTCTCCTCTTTGATCTAAAGAGGCACCTTTTAATAGAAGAACAACAAAAGTCCCTCACAACCCCATATTATTCCGTCTACCTGTGCTGGAGGCTGCTTCAGACTGCTGGTAAACTGCAGTGGAAGAGGATGATGCAGGAGAACCAGTGGAAGCACTGGCAGACTCCTTTCCTTCCAGCTCAGCCACAGGCAAGAGTGGATTCTGGTTCAAATCCAGGTGAGTAGGGCTGGAAGGAATTCCATTCTCCAGCAGGAACTCATCCAGATCCATGTACTCCAGGTGGAAAGACTCGCCATCGTAAGGAATAGTTTTGTCCCAAATGGGCGGCATAAGGGAAGCTGAGACTGCCATAGTGCTGGCAGCTGCTGCCTCATCTTCCTCAAGCTTTATCTTCTCCTTCTCTTTATCTGAAAGATACAAGTAGGTCACTGTACAAGCTGCAACACAGGAGAGACTCATGGTTTAAGAGCCTAACAAAATTCCCATGAAAGAAAATTCAGTAAGCTATAGTTCTGCCTCATGACAGGATCTGAAAAATCAGATGTTGAAAGGCAACATTCATATGTAACTCAGTATGGAATGCTCTGACTCTCTGTGATGGCTGGACCACAGACATACGAGTATCCTTGAAGAATAGCATCTTTGCTGTGGTAACTTACTAAAGTGTGATACAATACTGCATCTAGCTTATTAACTAGTCACTGCAAAATAGACTGTTTTTCATAGGCCTATCTTGGAAGACAGCAAAAGGGAATGTCCATAATTAGGATTACATGGGAAGCCATTAAGAAAGCTCCAAGGAAGCAGAAGTAGTTTATTCTGTGCACAAAGAAAGAATGTGCAGAAGAATAATCCAGATACATACAAACAAGAATACGGGTTTCGGATTATATTTGAAAATTAGTCAAAAGGGCCAGAGGACACCAGAGACCTGGATGTCTATTGTTCAGTATTTTAGAAGCACTTCTTTCTGAAATGACTCAGCATGTCCACACAAAGCAATAGCTCCAAATGCTGTTCCCTATAGATAGCTCAGAGTACCTACATACAATTTTCACTCTTTGGGGAGATGTCTAATAAGGCATACTCCCACGTCCCACCCCCAAGCCACAAAAGACTGATGAAATTTTCTCCATTTACTGTGCTACAGTGCACATATTACAGGAAAATGGCTGTTTCTATGTTCCTCATAGCTACTGAATCTTAACAATTGTCTGGGACAGAATCCAAGCAGAAAACTCAAGTTATGGAATAATTACATAATTTAAGAGACAAAAATAAGCTGGCAGGGGTAAAAAAAAAAAAAAGAAAATCCAAGTAATTTTCCTGATCCACTCTCCATGTAGCCATGCAGTTCTACCAGGACTGAAGTAGGCATTGCAGAAACAGTACTAGCACTGCCATCAGAAGGAATGTTCACCAGTTCCCCAACCAACTGCAAATTGGGTCTTACCATGGAAGCTGACAAATATTCGGTGTAACAGAACAAGGACTTCAGGGACATACACTGGACTAGTTCAGATTTAACTGGATCCAATATTCAGACAGGTTAGCCTAACAAAACGCACAAGTCTTTGGCATTAGTTTTCTAGACTGGCTAAAATATGCTAAAGGAGTATTTTTCTTTATCGGGGGTGGGAGTGGGGGTGAAACTCTGCTCTAAATCTGAAAAGCCTATTTATATAAAACCTATTCCCATAGAACTGGCATTCCTTCCGCCGTTGCCTTGGCTGGTGTGGAACTGAGACTGAAAGAGCTTTTTATGGCTTAAAGAACAGTGCTGCCATACAAAGTAAATTATCATTTTAATTTACCATACTCTGAACATCTTATACAAAAGGCGATACCAATTTTATACTAAACAGTGGGGAAAATATTCACCAGTCACCAAATTGGGACTAACAGCACACATTAAATTCAGACCACTGGCTCCTGAACCTGAGCTTTGTTAACATCTTGCAGCTTTTGGCCTTCCTCTTTGCCACTTCGCACTGCTGCCTCTGAACTGTCATCTCCCAACTCCCATCTTTGCTATGCTATAAACTCCTTTTTGCAGGGAGTTCTGCAAATTTCCTACCCTTGGCTTGGGCAAAGCAAAGGTGCAGGTTAACTGTCACTATCCAAATAACCTGAATGTTTCTAAACAGCTCCTACTTGAAGCTACGAAAGAGACAGCATCTACTCTACTTCACATAGATGAATGATCTGGTTACTATTGAAACACACCGCACCAAATTAGAACCACCATTTTACACCTAGCTTCTGAATCAGGGATTGTGTATTTCCCCAAGGTTTGCACAGTGCCCAGCACAACCAAACCTAGATTGGTACTGGGGCTTGTGGTTGATATTCTAGTAAAGACATCACCAAAACAAATGCAAGTAACAACAATGAATTCTTTGTAGATCACTACTTTTTAATCAACATGATGAAAATTGTGAATGTTGCATCAAAATGTCAAATTAAAAACAAAAATATCATTCTTTATTCTTGAAAACAATAGTATTCCATTATAAGTTATGCCAAGTTTAATGCAAGCCAGCAATGCTTTTGTTTTACAACATCTAATACAACACCTCCCGGAGGAAAAAAGAAACCTTAAGTGATTAATAAACACAAGGCTTAAAAATACTTGTCAGAAGGTAGTACCAAAAAGACTATACTACTGGTGTATGTGGATCTTCTCAGATCTTTTAATGCCTTTTAGATGTACACCATTGTCCTGCTGTACTGGGGTCCCTCCACCTTCCTCTTGTTATTGCCCCTGGCTCACACCCAAATAAATCCTTCTTTCACATCAGAAGAGCATCTTTTGCTATAAGTTGTCAACTGGCAAGCACTGGGCTCCCAGTGCTGTCTTTGTTTCGCTGTGCTGCCTCCCTCTGTCCCCCCTCACTTCTAACATCTAATATCTGAAACGAATTAAAATAGCAGAAGTTAACATGCATATTGGGTGCCCATGTATTTCAAATGTGATACATAAAAAGATAAAACCTTTGTATGATCATTTTTGCATCGACATTTTCCCACTGGCTTTCTTTCAATTCATTTAATCTTTATTTCTGCAGCACAACATCCTGCTGGGTGCACAATATCTAATGAAACACTAATTAACTTCTTTCATCTTGAGGGGGAAGTTTCCATCCACCCCAGCTCAGGGACTTGAAACATTAATTCTCTTAAGATATTTATAGTGTAAACAGGTATTACCTGACAGCAGAGCTGCAGTATCCTAAGAGGCTCCATTTGCAGTGATTCAAGGTCACCCTGATAAACCTGGCCTGTACTTCTGCAGCTGATAGCTGCATGTCCGATTTAGCCCCCTCATTCTGCTACTGTGACCTATTAGCTAGGCCGTACATCTGCTGTTAACGGAGAGGTCACTAGTTTATGCTAAGTAATTTAGGCAGAGCATTCCAGTTCTTGAATTGTTGGAAATACTGCTGTTTCAGCCAAAAGCAGCAGCCTGTAAAAAGCTTTAGTCCACATCCTGGTTTTTCCTCAAAAACAACAAACAACAAAAAAACCCAGCCAACCAAGCCCTGACCAAAAGACATTTTGGCCACTACTATCAAATGCTATCCCAGTCACAAACAGAACAAACACTTCTTTGACAAAGTTCCCCTCGCTCATCAAAAAATATTGTCAAATTGTACTGAACACAATACACAGACTAAGGCTGATTGCTCCAGAAATCTTCAGTCCCGCTGGTGACAATGGAACAAGACAGGTTATAGGGTTGTGTATTCCTGATGCCCATTACTGTGATGCTTGCTGAGGCATTCCTCCTGCCACAGCAGCACACAACTGGTGATTAAAACATCCTTTGGAGAGTATGCAGCAGCTCATTATTAATAGTAGAGACCTATGTTCCTGCTCTAGAATATTAATTCTCTTCCTTTACCCCACAGGGCTTTTTTAATAAAAAGATTATTATTTTATTTAACCCCTACAATGTATGTGACAACTTACTGCGAGGCCGGCCTGACATACTTGGTACATTGCAAGGCATTTAGCTGGAACTGGATGTCCTCCTCTGTTGCTGAGAAGGATTAGAAAGCCTACTTGCTTACTGGGTAGTCAAATTACCTACGGCAGTTGGAAAACCCACAGGTAGCTCGTGGAGACTATAAATGGACACTGCAGCTAGTTGATACCATTCCTCCTTGCAGAATAAGACAGAACATTGTATTTTTGTTGACAGGCATTCCAGGCAAACGGAATAGGGTCTTTTCTCAGAAAGCCTGCAAAAAAAGTGAGTTCGCAACTATTTAACGTTTTGGCTGTCACTACAATGGAACAGAAGATAAAAAAAGGAACCTCTGAAGTCAGTTGAGTCACAATCCCACGGACAAGTCTTTTGTAAAATTAGGAGTATCTACCTGCTAACACAAAAGGCACGCTTTCTTTTGTCTTGCAAATATACAAGCAAGAAATGCATAAGAGAGCAAAATAAACAGAAAGCAACAAGTTCCACAAAGTGCGAACAGAAACAGTACAAGTTGGAGTAAGGAAATCTATGGAGAAATTTAAGAAAGAGAACCTCCTGAACTTCATCGCAGCATGAATGGAGAGGGGCAATCAAGATGAAATGGACTCACTAGCAAGCTTTAGAGAGTCAAGCTGAACACCTTCCAAAGTTAGACTGGGATCATCTAGTAAAAGTATTAAATGTTTCTAATTTTAGAAAATGCAGTACCTCAACATGGTATTAATTTTAAAATTTTACATCTCCACAGTCCAGATCAGATGATTCTCAACAAGAAAACCAGCCCAAACACAAAGTTACCATATCCCAGTCACCTACCATCATAGTTTCCACACATGAACTTACATTGTTTCTGCTGGCTAACAGCGCCTTTAAGAAGGACTGGGTGTAGAAATACCCTAAGAAATCCCATAATGTTGCGGATTCAAGATTCTACGTGCTGCAGCATCCTGCACCATAGCAACATAGCCAAAACCTTTATCAGAGGCTGAGGTTTAGGAGGGTTTTGTGGGGTTTTTTTTGTTTGTTTTGGGTTTTTTTTTTTAACAGAAAGGAGAAAACGTTTGCCAGAATCACAAGATGGATACATTTACACAGCATTGTGCAATGTTACACATACAAAACTAAATGGATCTGAACTAGGATCCTCATTGGGAACAATCTTGCCAACCTTGCTGGCACTGTGCCTATCCTGGATATTACCCGATGTTCCAAAAATGATTCTCAACCTCAAAACTCCTAAACGCGAGGGCTAATTTAATATACACTGGTACACTGGGCATTACAGCAGTGCAGATAAACCTGAGGCTTCCTTAAAATCAGACATACTCAGGCAAAAATACTGCCAGGTGAAAGGTGAAAAGAAACCACGTAAATAAAAAAGACACGTGCCATCAGCACTGAAGACTATAAGCACCAGCCCTGTTATTTACACAGCTGCTGTCTGCATAACGAGTGGGAGACAGACAGCTCCAGCCCACACAGGATTGCATGTGCAGAGGCAGCCGGTCATCCCCTCATGGATTATCACTAAACCTAATCTGAAGAGATTTGCCGTTTATGCGGGTCCTCGTACAACTTTTCAGCAATTTTAAGGTCAAGGAAGACTCGAAACCTTTTTGTTGCTGGTCCCAACTCTGTGTCTAAAGGGAGGGGAGGCTGCTAAGGGAGTGAAACCAGCGTGTCACCACCTGACACCTACCTAACCCTCGCACCTGAAGCATTCCGTTTTGCCCAACGCCGGCACCCAAATACACCCGAGACGACGATGGCAGCAGCTGAATTTTCCAGTCGCACCGGCTCGCCGGGGAGTCCCAGCCCGCGGGGCGGCCACCGCTTCCCTG
>NW_009918400.1:0-399 GCF_000696875.1 Nestor notabilis
CTGCCTGCCTGCCTGCCTGCCTGCCTGCCCCGGGACCGGGACCGGGACCGGAACAGGGACGACCCGGCGCCGGGCTCGGTCTGTCAGAGCCGAGCAAGACCGGGCTGGAGCCGGCGTGTGTGTCTGGGGAGATGTGGCCAGCAGTGCCCAGGGCATCTCAGGGACACGAGCTCAGCTCTGCTGCAGGATGATCCTGTGGAGGGGAAAGAGGGAGCCATGTCCTCCAGCCGGTGCAGAGAACCGGGTCCCCAGACATCGAGCTGGGCTCCAGTAGCTGAGCAGCCCCCACTGAGTGGTGCTGGGCTAGGATCTGGTACAGGTCAACACCACAGCATGTACAGGACAGATAGGCAAAAACCTTCACAGCCAGTGACTCCCGATGCTAGAAACCAGAGGGCA
>NW_009918400.1:715-1025 GCF_000696875.1 Nestor notabilis
TGTTCTCAGGATGTGCCGGCTGCTCGAGGGCTGGCGGTGTGGGACAGTGGCATGTGTTACACTCGTGGAGTGAGGCCAGAGCCATGAAACGGCCATGAGGAAAACTGGGGGCAAACTTGAGACATGGCTTGTAACATCTGGGGAGAAACGGGTGGGAACAGCTTTAGGCGAGGGAGAGCGGGTAAGAACAGGCATGGAACAGCACCGGTGCTGGCCGGGCTCGTTAACGGTGGCGAGAGGCGGGAAAGAGGCTGGTGCGATGCCAGCGGAGGCCGCGGAACGGCGCTGAGAGCCCCGGGAGAGACGGGAC
>NW_009918401.1:0-4121 GCF_000696875.1 Nestor notabilis
GCCAGCCAGCCAGTTCTTTATCCACTGAGATACTTGACAATGCCAGGCAGATGTCATGTGAGTTACATGGAGACACTGCATTACAGCCATGCAGCATCTGCAGTCAGTGTGGTTAGTAGTCAATGACTTTGCTCTGTAGTTGGGGCATCTGCTTTCATAACATTACCAATGCTGTCTAATGTTCACCATTATCAGCCTCATTGATGGCAAGCTGTACAGTGAAGAGGCTAGTTTGCACAGCCAGAGTTGGTCCATGTACAGATCAATGCGTATTTGTTTTTAGAGTTATAGTGAAGATTTGTTCACAGATACAAAAAATAAGGTTCAGAAGGGGGCTTTTCTATTTGTTTGTGTGCAGCTGGTATAAATAACATTAACTGCTTTTCAATGTATCCTTCATACTGTGAAGACTCTTATACAGTCTTCCTGCTTGTAATCTTTCTGTGTGTCTCTTCTTTTTTCAGATTGGATACCCACTAACCCTGAGCCACTGTACACTACAACAGGTTTGGAGATGGTGCCACCATACCAAACTCCTGACAAAGGCACTGTGATTTATCTAGAAGAAGGTAGGAACACTCTGAGAAACTTATTGTCAGCTGTAGACAGATGAAGTACCTGCTTTGATCTCCTTTATGAACCTAGTTTAAAGCCTGATGAAATCAATATGATTTTCTACTGTTATTTTAAAGCACTTGGGAATAAATTGATTTCTCCTATAGACAGTGAGGGAAATAAGTTACATAGTTACACAGCTGGCTCATTATCCCTAAGTTCAGTTCATACCATTAATTACTTCAGAAGTCCAGCTCAAACCATTGTTCTCAGTGAATAACACTACAAAGGAGGCTGAAATGAGTTTGTTACTAAAATAGGAGTGGAGAAAGATAGCAGCCAAAAGAGAAAGTGAAAAAGATGAGAGCTGTGTAACTGCAGGATCAACACTAAAGACTAGGTTGGGAAAATATTTTGTTATCCTGTTTGCTATAGTGGTTTTGCCAAGACATAAACAAAATCTGGCCAGACTGGATCAGTGCTTGATTACAGGCTCCTAAGTCTGGCAGGGATTCATCGGACAGAATTGAAGGGAGTTAGTTGCCGTATTCCACCATCACCAGTTGATTATCAGAGTTAGTTATTCTTTCATGTGTTTGCTAAATTGGTACAGATGCCTTGGAGAACTTGGAACTTCTGGCAGTTGCTGATTTTGGTCCTGAGCTATTCCTACATAGATAAGAAAGGATGATAAGTTTTGCAATCCTAGGATAACTAGAAGTGGTCATAAAATTTTCAGAAGCACAATATTGAAGGGGAGCTGGCATCTTTCTTGAGGTCAACACAGTTAGTGAAAGCTTGCAATATACTGAAAAGCACTGATACTCTTTGACATCGTGTTTATTTACAAATTAGCTAAATTAGCTACTTATGCAGTATGGGTGTATTACCTGTCACTAGTAGGTTGTTACATTTGGTGGCCAAGAAAATTGGTACCTATTGTGTGACTAGGAAGGAACCTCTGTCCTCTGTACTGGACCTGCTAATTTATTGCAATGAATAAGATGTGGAGGAACACCCTGACTTCCAGCTGCCCACATTTTTGAAAACAAGGACATTGATTTCTATTATGGTCCTTTAGTTGCTATTCTTTAAAAATGCAGATTTCCATGACCTTTTTTACTAACTTGAACTTCATGAACAGGCAACTGGAAGCGATTCTTATTCTAGCCTATACAACTCTCCAGCAAAGTGTGTATTTTGGTATAATGATTCCCAGACTTTGTTAATGAAACTTCCCAACTAATGAGGTGAAAATTGCTGCCTTTATGTATGGCCAAATCTCCCTCCTGTTCCTGAGGCATGGCGTTGTTCAGGCAATTAGAGGCAGTTAGCAATTCCTGGGTTAGCAAACATCAAGATGCAGCAGAATGTTAGTGCTTGCTATCACGGTGAAGACCCTATCTAAACATGCAGATAGTAATAGTCGGTATTTGTTCACTACAGGGTGAGTTTTCAAGTGATGGAGTTCTGGACTCTTTACTTCTCCTTAGCTGCTTGCACCAGGGAGAGTAGACTCCTTCTGTGAATTGGGCTGCTGGCCTTTGCAGGGTGAAACAGGAGCAGATGGGAGGAGGAAGAGCACTTTGGAGCCCCATGGAGTTCATCTTCTCCTTTCTGTTCCTGGAACAGAACCCCCAAGCTTGGTAGCTTTGCCATCTAAGTTGTATAGTAATAAATATAGTTTTCAAATCCCCAAAATCCTCCTCACAGAGAAGCTGTGTAGAGTAGGATAAGCATCTGCGTTATGCAGGTTTATAACCTCAGTGCCTACATTACTGGCATGTAATGAGCCATCACATCCTGTGGGAAACAAGAGCAGCCCTCTTCTGATTCCCACTCAATCTGAACTTGAATTCAGCAGAGTTACTGCCTAGCTGGGAACTACCTGCTGCTGAGTTCCTACAGGCCCTCCTAAAATCTGATTTGGAAAAGAAAAATAAAATCCAGTGGTGACTTCCCTGTAGAAAAAATAAAATAACCATGATAGAGAACTCAGGTTTTATGCATGCATTTCATTCTATAAAATTTGACTGATACAGATGAACAGGCTCAGAGAAGCTCTGGGTACCCCATTCCTGGCAGTGCTCAAGGCCAGGCTGGATGGGGCTTGGAGCAATCTGGTCTAGTGGAAAGTGTCTCTGCTCATGTTAGGGGTTTGGAACCAGCTGAACTTTAATGTCCCTTCCAACTCTAACCATTCTATGAGTCTGTGTTTCCAGAAACAGTTTTACTGGATTAACTACTGAAACGTTTTTCTTCCTTAAGGAAGAGCTTGAAGAAGAAGGGAAGGATAGACAAACTGTGAATGGAATTTCAGCTAAACAGAAAGTAATTATTCAAGTAGATATCCCGGCTAGCAAAGTTGACAGCCTTTCTATAACGAAGACACCTGTGAGTCTCTAGTTAACTTCAGTCATGGAGAACAATACACTGAATATGACCATATTCCTTGAATCACTGTTGCCATATTCATATATCTTTTGTATATAGCAACAGTGATTCAAGGAATAAAAAGAATGACATATAGGAAACATGTGGCAGGAGGGCCAGGAGACCTCCATGGTAAACTTAGAGGGGAAAAAGAAGCTTACAGAAGGTGGAAGCAAGGACAAACAGCCTGGGAAGATTACAGGAACGTTGTCTGGGAAGCCAGGGACCAGGTCAGGAAAGCTAAGGCCCAGTTAGAATTAAATCTGGCAAGGGATGTTAAAAATAACAGGAAAGGCTTCTATAGATAATGTACCAAATAAAAGACAGGCTAGGGACAATGTGGGCCCTCTCCAGAAGCGATTGGGAGAACTGGCTACCCTGAATTTGGAGAAGACTGAGGTTCTTAATGCCTCCTTTGCCTCAGTCTTCACTAGCAAATGCTCAGACCACACCACCCAAGTCTTGGAAGGCAAACGCAGGGACTGTGAGAATGAAGACCTTAGGCCCAGTGTAGGAGAGGATGAGGTTCGAGACCACCTTAAGAACCTGAACATGCACAAGTCCATGAGACCTGATGAAATCCATCCATGGGTCCTGAAGGAGCTGGCGAATGAAGTTGCAAAGCTACTGTCCATCATATTTGAGAGGTCATGGCAGTCAGGTGAAGTTCCAGATGACTGGAAGAAGGGTAATATAACGCCCATTTTCAAGAAGGGGAACGTGGAAGACATGGGGAACTATGCACCAGTCAGTCTCACCTCTGTGCCCAGCAAAGTCTTAGAGCAGATTCTCCTGGAAAGAATGCTGAGGCACATGAAAAATGATGAGATGGTTGGTAACAGCCAGCATGGTTTCACTAAGGGGAAATACTGCCTTACCAATTTGGTGGCCTTCTGTGATAGGGGCTACGGAACTGATGGGCAGTGGCAGAGCAGTTGACATCATCTACCTGGACTTGTGCAAAGCGTTCAACACTGTCCCGCACAACATCCTTGTCTCTAAATTGGAGAGACATCAATTTGATGGATGGACCACTCAGTAGATAAAGAACTGGCTGGATGGCTGCATGCAAAGAGTTGCAGTAAACGGCTCAATGCCCAGTGGGAGACCAGTAAGGAGTGGTGTCCCTCAGG
>NW_009918402.1:0-9071 GCF_000696875.1 Nestor notabilis
GAGCTGGGGCGTCCGGTCAGCCTCGGGCCCGGCATGGCACCTCTAGGGCAGCTCCTACAGCAACCGCGGAGGACACGGGCCGAACAGCCCTGCTGGAGGCTGGACCCCTTCTGCTCATTGCTGGCCGCGAGCTGTTTCACCTGTCCCTCTGTCACCAGCATGGCTACGTGGAGGTGGCCTGTGCTGCAGGAGATGCTAGAGCAGGGGCCAGGGAGAAGCACACCAGCTCCTCAGAAGCCCATCAGGCTTTCCCACCTTCTCAGTCTTCTTGGAAACTGTGGGGACCAAGTGCTCCAGTAAGTGTTGCCCAGGCCCTGTGGCCTGTCAGTGGCTTTTGGTCCTGCGGTACAACCCGTTACTTCAGATTTAGGACCACCAAAGCCTTTAGCGCTGGCTGCTCTGTCCCTTCTTGCAGAATTTCAGCATCTGGGACTTGGGGTCCTCCAGGAGGCTCTTTTTAACCTGAGTAACAGTTAAGGGCCTTGGCCAACAGGCCTTGCAGTCCCTGGTGTAACTGTAACATAAAGCAGCAAATAGCTGAGTAATTGGATAGATTGTAAAATACAATAAACATAGTTCTGCAAACTTGATTCATCTACAAGTTTGGTCTCACCAGTGCCAAAAACATTCTGTCTTTGTGGAAGGTTGCGTGTGCTTGGCTAATAATAACAAGTTATTTTGAGGGCTTTGGATAATTTTCCTGCATAGTGGAGTAAGTTATGACTGACTTAACTGTGGTGTGAATCAATTTGTCACAGGTTTTTGCACTAATTAGTTAACAATTTTTATTCCCAGAGAAAAAGAGGAGGGTGCTCTTTGATCCAGAGTGCTGGTTTGGTTTTTTTTTTCCTTCTAGCCCAAAATAGAAAAGAACTAGTAAGAGCTATGTTGAGTTCATGGTTGATACTGGTACTTGAACAAGAATGCTGTGCAAAGATAAGGTGCTAAATAAAGTTAAACAAAAACAACCCTGCTAATTGCAGTTCTATTCAAATGTCAGGCTGCACATATGGTTGGGAACTGGGCAAGATCCTTCAGTAGTGTAAACAAGCAAGACTGTGGGTTCTTGTAAACTACTTATTTACACCTGTGAAGGATCTGGCTCCTTCATTAGGAATACAAAACCAGAACTGTTAGAAAAGGAATCTGCAAAACTTGTTTCTAAACCAACAACATAGTAACTAGGCTTTTCTCCCCTCCACCGGAGCAAGAATAAACTAGCTTGATAAAAACAGCATTTCAAAGGAAACTTTTCCTGCATCTGTTCAAAAGAGAGCCAGGATTCTCTGTTTCAAGAAATTGTTATTTCTTGCAATAAGCCTGCAAGAAAAATGGCTAATGGAAGAAAGAATGTTATTGCTACCCTTGAAGGCTCCCTGTTTTGAGGACTAGTCTGATAAATTTTTGATAGTAAAGTTAACAAATGTGTTTGTTTATGTAAGTATTCTAGTTTGTTTTAAAGACCATCATATTGTCTGGATTATACAGGACCTTATTCTGAAGCCAGCTGGAAAACATAATTTACAGACTTAAGCAAAACAAGAGGCTGGATGTTCATATGTACATTATGTTGTTCTTCAAAAACTGTTTTCAGAGGCTTTTAAAAAAATATTGTGGCATTATGTTACTTATCCCTTGATTAACAGAGACCCCTTGATTAACAGAATCCCTTGATTAACAGAGAAAACCCAATAAATCCAAACCTAAGAAAATGAAAATTTTGCAGTAGTTATGCAATTTCTTTACAAAAGTTAGATGTATTATGTACTTAAATAGCTAAGCAGGGAAAGAAATTGTTGAGAATTAAGTTTGATCCTCAGTGTTCAATGAGAAACTGTTCCAAGAAATCCAAGTTTCTTTCAATGATTTTCTTACTGCAAATAAATTCTCAATTATATTCCATAGTTCAATATATGGAACTGTTTTTCAGGTCAGAAATATTTTTATAATTTTTTGGTTTGGACCTCTAACGTTGGCCAAATCTTTCAAAGAATCACCACAAATAAAGGAATTTAAAAATTCCTTTTTTAATCTGTTACTGATGGATGATGACATTTATTTTATATAGGAAAAATAACTTTGTTAGATGATTCCCAGCTAGTTCATGTTACTGAATGCTAAAACACCTGCCTAGCACAAGTGAAGGCAAGAGCATGCTTAAGTGTCAAATAGATGGCTACTCAGTGATGAGAATCCAGGGAATAATAATCTTTAATATATACTAAATTACCAAAACTGTATAATAATTTGCAACATTTTCAAGATGAATACAACATGGTAATGGCAATTTCTGGTTTTTCCCTTCATAAGTAATCATGTCTTGATATTAATCATGTTCATTTTACAAACAACAGAATTACTTAAGTCAAAGAAGAGAAAAAAATCCAGAGACTACAGTGTATACATGGAAGAGCTAAAAATGGGAAGAAGAAGCAGATGAGTGTTAAAATATGTTTATGGAGCCATGTAGCCAGGCTTTGACAGTGAAGAGAGTAGGAAAATATGTTGGATAAAGAGTATATAGGTTTTAAATATTAAGATGGAACTACTACACTGAATTTTTTCTTAGAACAATAATAATTTAGTCTATTTTGAGTATATACAGAACTGTAGCAAAATTGATAACAACAGTATTTGTTATTTCACAGTTTACAAGTACTATTTTAAATTTTTATGTCTTTAAGAGGATTTTGATTCTAGAAATGAGATGTCGTAAGTCACTAAAGTATGACGGTAACATGCCAACAAAGCTGATGGTAAAGCTCCCGATTCTAGTAATTTAGTCGGAGCTGGACTAGTAAAGCATTTCTGCCACTGTGCTACAGTAGGTCAGAAATGTTTGTACCAGTTTGGAGCTGTGTTTCTATTATCCTGTACCAAATTATGACCAATATTATGCATGCATTGTCAGATATGCTCACTATGTTCTGTATTTTATGTGCCTGCTATAGTATCGTGTAAGATAGTACTGCTAAACCACCTCTGAATGTTTACAAGCTGGAATTGCTGCAGTTATAAAGAGACACCTTGATCTTGCATGTGATTTACTTCCCTGTGGAAGCTGAGATTCAAACAAACAGTAAGTATCTGAGTGTTCTCTATCTTCTGAAGGCCTTTAACACTTACATTACAATTACAGGTTGCACGAGTTCTCCACTGGCATGGAAATCGACTTGTTTGCTGTTTGCTTTTGGGGGGTAGTTTTTGTTTGTTTTGTTTTTTAAATGCCACTTTCCATTTCTGCCCAGCTATAGCAGGCAACATGTTGAAGAACTTTTTTCAAGGAGGGGTTAGAGTTTTTGTCTTAATTTTTTATTATTTTTCTTGAATTAGAGCAATTATTTGTTGCATTCCGTTTACTCAAGAATCTACAGTTTAAGCAAGTCAGTAGCTCATTTCAAAAATACAGCCAGTGATGAAAGTAAATGCATTTCAGTACTGACCTGAGAATAATGTCCTAGATTGTTTATACGTATTCATATAACAGTAACTGTATGGCAATAAATTTTTTAAATAGTCACGATCAGTTAAAAAGTCCTGTTCACAGAGGCATGTCATTACATTAAAAATATTCCTATTCCTATTAAAAGCTGCAGATCAATAAGCTGCAAAGCAACTGAGTAACTTGACCTCAGACACAAAGAGAAGCTTGAAAACACAACAGTAACATGTTGAACAAATAAACTTCAGGCTTATGATTCAAAGCAGAGGCAAAGAAAGTGGAAAGAGATTTTTTTTTTTTTTCTTCTTTTGTAAATCCTGGGAAGACTATGGCTTAGCAATTTCAGTGGCAAGGCAGGGAGATACATATTGAACTGCAATTAAGAACAGTTTTTTGAGTACCTACATATATTTTTCACTGGACACCTTGGTAATTTTATATTCTGTTCTTGTTTATTAATAGATTGTGATTAATTAAAAACTGTTACGCTTTTATGCCAGCATAACTTTAGGTTTTAAATTTAAGCAAAATCTTTGTTGCCAGCTCTTGAATACACTTATGCTTCCTTTGTATAAGTCCAGCAGATTTACCTTGATGACAGGCCTTGCTAGTCAAAACTTAGCACACCAGTAGAAACTCCAGATATGGAGAGTGCAATGTACTTGAAAATGCAGTATGCGCCAAAAGCCTGACCATTACTATAAAATTCTTATAATGTGCAGTAAAAATTTTGTCCTCCTCCACTAGTGCCTTGTGGTCCTATAGCTGTATGGCAAGGGTGAATCCTCATGTTAGTTCTGCTTACTGTTTACTTAAGGTGAATTTATTCCAGCTTCCTTGATCAGGAAGATCCACAGTTACTGTGTCATTGCTCTACCTGCAATTTAGGCATCTATTAACCATTGCTGTTCAGGCTTTCTCCAAGTCAACAAAAGCAGTAGCACCATCAGGAAGTTTCAGGGTAAGAAAATCTAGAGAAAGTGACACCTTTGACATACATTCAAAAAGTACAACAGTACAGTGCTGGTAACTGGGACAACTACTGCAAAGAAAGGCACAGGAGATGTTCATCCTTCAGAATTAGAGATTACAGCAGCCTAGTTGACAGGCAAAGCATGTCCCAGACCATACACTCCAATTATTTCCTGAAAACTGAACAATATAGCTGTATCTATTCTGAAATGCTGTCTTCAGTGGCATTTGAAGTGTCTATCTACAGATAGAACAGGACAAACAAAACTTGGACAAGAGAAACCCATGTTCCTCTTCTTGAAACATACTAACAAAGCAGGAGCAACCTAACAACTCAGCAGTTGATCATTTGTTAAGTCAGAGACCACATTAATGAATCACTTCACAAAAAAGACTAATCACTATCAAAAAAGACACACTTTTAAAAGGTGTTTATGCAATCTGCTCTTTTATCAGTCTCTTTCAAGACAAATGGGGCAGACAGAACACAGCAGATAACTTTCTATTCAGAAAGTTTAAACTGGCTTTTAATTTTCACCCCTCTTTGTTGGTTGGGTTATTTTTAATTGTGTCTGCAGTAAGTTTAGGAATCTAGTTAGTAGAGAGAAGTAACATTGCAGAAGATAATAGTACACACCAGATATCTGAAGTTTGGAGGTTATCCAGTCCAGCAGCTGACAATCCTGATTAACACTGTCTGTCTGAATGCTGTCTTACTGCATGGATATGTCTACATTTATAATCTTTTTTTACATTGTTTCATAGGTTTTCAAACCATACTGGTGCTGTTCTGGGAGAATGCTGTTCTCTACCAATGCTGAGGTTTTAAGTCCTAAAGTAAAGTTTCAGGAGAGGTTCTTAGCATATATTTAGACTTTTGGCACACAAACTATTTTTGTTTTGTTTTGTTTTCATGTGATTAGTGGTCCAAAATGAAGCCCATAGGATTAGCCCTGCTATTTAGAACAGTATTTCCACTCTTTGTCTTCAAAAAAAGTTCAAAAAATAAAAGTAAAAACTCTTCCAAGTAGGACTGAGCAAGCATATATCTGCAACAATACTTGGTAGACTCTCAGTTTTTCTTGTTGATGAACAGTCATTTATATGAAATGTCAGTACCAGCCAATTAGAATTCTGGTTTATGTCAATAAAGATCAAATTTTTTGCCACAATCAATGTTAGACTGTTCTACTTGCATTTGTTGCTGTTTGACAAAATATTTCCAGGTATAAGTGATTCTGAAGAATTCAGGTCCTAAATGTTTACTTCTTTAGGAGCATGACTTCAGGGCAGAGTCCTTGAAGGGCTCACTGGCAGTTAGGATAAAAAAAAGCAGAGCTAGAAACGTAGCTAACTGCTTTGGTGCATCACATGTTGTAAACATCCCTGCTCCCAAACGACTTGCAAATCTTGAATAAATTGTCAGTAGGAAAAATAAAAATCTAAAACTTTTTAAAGCATGATTAAACTGAGAGGAGATACCTTTATGAAATCTTAGACAGACACACTGGTGCACACATGCATATGTATTATCTCCAATATGTCTCAGCAGCTGCCTGTAGTGTCCTATCCTACCCAGGGCTTTGATGTGCTTAATCATTCAGCAATTTTCATAATTGAAAAAGCATTCTTTTTTAAGTATCACTCCAAAAGAGAAAACTAAAGAGACTGACGAAACACTGCAATGTTCATTTTCATCACTAAGGCAGATGTGGTATATTTTAATCTCAGAAGCATGTTAGTCTCAACAGGCATTTGATTACTCATGTAATGCCATACAGGATACAGTATGCACATTCTTGCACATGCAGAGGTTTTCAAGGTCAGAGTGACTAATGGCATTCTTCAAATGAAGAGATTGTTACATCATCTTCTTGCAAGAAAAGAAAATTCTCCTCCTTGCATTAGTCACAAACCCTCTCTTGGTTAGACTAAAATTGGTATCAAATAACACTGCTGAATAAGCTCCAAATAAATTAACTGAACCTCTGAAATGCCCCCCTGATTTTTGCTCCATACTTACAGAAGGGACTGTGCTTAATAGAAGGATGTTGTAATATTTCAGGAACGGTTTCACTCTTGGCAGCTGAGAAAGAAATCACTAGTTATCAATAAATCTCTTCCTGGTCAAGGAACACTTCCTGCCTGTGACCATCTTAATCTGTAACATATAACATCCTACTTCACACATATGGAATGACATGTGATAGATAATCGTTCTTCTTCAGCAGGGCCCACTTGGCAATCCACTTTCAATGTCAGGAATCATCAGCCTGCCAGTTAAGCTTAATTGTGGTTCAATGTGTCTTTTAATTACCAGTAGTTCACTAGAAAACCAGTGGGAGGTTATACACATGCAATGCAAGGAACAGAATACTAACTCTGGCAGAAGTGAAAATTTTTCAAACAATAATTCAGCAAAGAGCTTTCTAATGCCCCAAGCCTTACCCAGAAAAGGTATTAGTAATGTCTCTTCCACTGCTACTACATTTTTTCTCAGCAGGTAACCTCTGAATGTAAACAAGTTGGAAACTATAAAATGCAGTGGATAGACCTCAGCAGACCTGTGCAAGAATCAGTTCTGATAAACTGGAATTTCAGGTTGTTCCATCTCACAAAATAAGAATTTTCATTTCACTAGTACCATTACAACAGGTAAGTTAAACAATGCAACATAATTTAGTCTTGCAAAAATTCTTTAAACCTGTTCCATAATTGGGATTTAATGCCAAATTCTAGACTCATCCCTGATCTTTTACTAATTGGGTTAATTGCTATTCTTTTCTTTGTGTCCTCATCTTAAGTGTCTCAGAAGCCCGGTCAGTTATATTAGCAGGATTTACATTTTACAGTAGCTATGTGAAAGCTAAAACTTGCTGATTTGTGCGCTACAGAGCCACAAAATCTTGTGCTAAAATCACCGACACTTCTTCTATAGTATTGCAGAAGTGTAAAAGGGAACATAAGAGTACATTTGTCATCTCCGTGACTGCTAATTACAGATCCAGTGATGCAAGTGGTAGAATAACTACTTTTTGGAAAGCACTTACATGCATGGTGAGGCACTAACATTTTGAAACTGGGCTATTAAAGTGCTATTAAAATTTGAAGTAAGCTCAGGGCTCTGAAGTATCATTCAGTGAGAAAATAAGCTCACTGGTTTCAGACTCTCTGCACCACATCCAAATCCTATTTTTAGACACTCTGAAAAGATGATGACTTCATTTGCTTTGCACTTCTCAGAAGAGCAACACAACACAGCCTTACTGCTAAATAACAAGTCTCTTCAAAGCAAGTGTTATAACCGCACTAATTCAATGAAGGGGAAGCAACCCTCTAAACTCATACCCTACCAAGTGAAAAATAGTTGCTTTTTCTTGACAAAGCCTATGAGGTAGTAGTTAATTCATGTTTCCCATTGTTTTAGACTCATTATAAGCAAAAGGCAGTTCGTTTGACCTGTAAAGCTTTTTAATTTTTCTTTAAGGACACCTAATACCTGTGCAAATGTTTTTGTATATTCTATTCCTGGAGGTCCCTCTAGTGGCTAAAGTATCAAGTTTGCCTGGTCTGGCTGAACGGGCTACAGGTGTTTTTCGGTTTGGGTTGGTTGGTTTTTTTGGCAGATGTTTTTCATAATAGACATAAATAATTTCTTAACATTTATAATCCCTCCTTCTAAATAAACTGAGAAATAAGAAATATTTTTAACATTAAGAAAAAGGAAAAATAATTGTCACTTTAAGAACAAGGAAACTATTTCGTACAGTTAGAAAATTATGTTACTGCTTGCAAGCCTGCTCAACTTTGCCATTCAACCACAGTCACAGCTGGTTTTAGGGCATTTTGCCTTTTACAGGTCTGTTTTAAGACAAGCAGAAGTAATGCCTTATTGTCAGAATGTTCTCTGACACTGTAAGTCTTTTACTTGGGAAGTCTGTCTTTTTCAAGTATGATAATTGATTGAATATTCTAACGTGTAAACCTTTTTAGGGTACATATATTTTTAAAGAGAACTCTCTAAGCAATCTGTTCCAGTGCCTCACAGCCCTCTCGCAGTAAAGAACTTCCCCCTTATAGCTAATCTAAATCTACCCTCTTTCAGTTTAAAGCCATTCCCTCTTGTCCTGTCACTACATGCCCTTGTAAAAAGCCCCTCACTAGCTTTTTTGTAGGCCCTCATTAGGTATTGGAAGACTGTTACAAGCTCTCCCCAGAGCCTTCTCCAGGCTGAATAAGCCCAGCTCTCTCAGCCTATCTTCATAGGAAAAGTGCTCTAGCCCTCTGATTATCTTCATGGCTCTCCTCTGGAAAAAAGAAAAATAGGCTGGGCTTTAACTTGATCTGTTATCCAGATTTGCAAAATAAATAATAAGAAATTATCAGATAGCACCAAATTCCTGTAAGCATATTGGATTTAAGAAAGTATTTTCAGTCCTTCATCAAAGAGGAAAGTTCCAATCTCTAACCTCAGACTTGAATGACTGGAGTTCAGCTCTCAGTTCTCCCACAGACTTCCTGCATGACCTCTGGTGTGTCGTTGTTTTTATTTGTGCCTCAGGTTCTTTATTTGTAAATGGGATAATAGCCCTGTCCTCGTTTGTAGCTGTGATGCTAAATGTGATTGTATGTTTGTCGTGGTTCAAGCCCAGCCGGC
>NW_009918403.1:0-9274 GCF_000696875.1 Nestor notabilis
TTGGGGAGGGCGCACCTCCGCGCCACAGCAACAGGCTGCGGCTTCTTGCACCCTCCCTGCAGCGGGAAACGTGAGTCAGGATTGAGAGGAAGTGATTTATTCTTATACTCCAGGTTATTCTGTTTCTGATACCTGGACACGTCCCTCCACAGTGAGTGTTGAAATCCCAGACTCTGGATCAAGCAACAGACAGCCCTGAAACCAGCGCAGTGCACAAGGCCTCGAGGTCTGGATGAGGCCCTTCAGGTTTTTAAAATGGAAGAAAGTTTCAGAGAGGTGCTCCACCACGAGCCTCAAACCCTCCAGCAGCTGCGTGGCTGCTTCAGTCTCTGCAAACTGCTGCCCTTGGCTCCTGCTAAACCACTTCCGCAGCACGCTGCTTTGCAAGTGTGTGTTTACAAGATAACCCATTCAGGGGCTGCTTTATTTTTATGAGGCAGGTATGTAACACAAGCCAGCAGGAAAGGACACGGCGGAGCGTAGCAGACCGGCACTGGAAAGGAGCAGGATGGGTCTGTGGCCTCAGAGCCTGTCACCACACACGGATGGAGCCACCGCGGGCCGATGGCCAGGGCAGCACTTGTAACCCAGAACACCCATGGGCAGCTGAGCAGGGCTGTGCCCTGGGGCTGCATGCGGTCACCTTCCCCCTTCAACACAGCTCCCAAAGATTCATGCAATGACAAGTCATGGTCTTCCTCGCTTTCTTCTTGTCCTCCCTCTTACTTTCTCCCTACAGCCATGAGTCCAGGTTCTGACCTGCTGTGTGCTGCTTCGAACATCTCCACTCCAGTCCCTCCAGTGACACGAAAATTCGCAAGGAACGCTGCCAGCTCTGCTCTACCAGAGTGAAGTGTTCCTGACAGAAGAACGCTTGGCACCATGGGGGCAAGGATGGGGAGGAACTGCTTCCTGCTTCCCACAAGGTAACATTAAGTTCACTTTTAACCTGCAAAACTGATTGCCTCTAAAATTTCTACTTCCCATCATGCCAATGAGCCCTTTTATTTTTGTAAGCAAGATTTCTCTTTTATCCCTAAAAGCTTTTGGCTTCCAGAGGTTGGTGCTGATGTCATATGCTCCCATTGCCATGGAACCTTGCTTTGGCCTTGCTGACTGTGCCAACACAGACTGGTTTTAGACATTTCTTTACAAAGGAGCTATTGGAGGACATTTAACTTGCCCTTGGAAGAACGCCACCAAAATGAGTCCATGCCAGGCAGATGATTCCCAGGTGCTGAGCTGTGAATGCAGCAGTATTAAACAACCACCATTCCAAAACTCGAGGAGCTCCCCACTTCTGGGCATGCTGCCTTGCCTCCTGCTGAGAGCATCCCCGAAGGGCAAACACTGATGGTCAAGCAGAGAGATATGACAGCATGCAAACACAGGCAGGACACCCTGCAAAGCAACCGATTTCCAGGGATCAATGGGCTGTGTCTCTCCAACACCACCTAACTGGTGCAACACGGGCAGCTCAGTAGGTTGAAGCAGCTGGGGCTCAGATTAGCTGTCCTCAAGACTGTTTCCCCTAGAGTTGTTTGTGTATCCTCATGGCAGCTGCTTACCTGCCTTCTCCCCCAACGACTGGGGGCTGAACGTGTCTGCACATCCCTCACCCTGCTCAGGCATACACACTTCAACTGCTTCCTCCTGGGGTCCTCAGCCTGCAACCCCTCTGCACAGGCATGGCTCCTCCTCCCCAGTCGTTTCTGCTCTTTCACTGACCTTCCTGGCCAGGCACACATCAGCACTAACTGCCTGCACAGCCCTCGGGGAGCCTCAGATCTTGGTGTCAGTGATAGGCTAAAACAGATGAAGCTGACAGCTCAAAAGGCTTCCTTACTTCTTCTCCAAGACACAACAGGAGATACTTGGCAGGGAACCAGACGCGAAGTCCAAGGCAGTAAAACCTAGTTAGGAGCCAATAGCTCAGCTCCCAGAGCTCCTAACTGGGCTCCGAGGAATGGAGACAAAGAGCTACACTGAAGTGTAACAGCTTGTGCTAATCTATACCCACTTCATCCTTTCACATGTTGTATAGGGACAGCCTGTGCTCCAGCTCCGGGATAATGAAGCCTCTGTACCAGAAGGGGACTGGAAGACAAGCAACATTAATACTGAACTTCTGTGAAATTGACTTTTGAATTAGGGATTCTTGAATTCCACCAGCTCAAGGTGTGTCCAGTTATATGGGAAACATAGCTTTGCACCTTTCACAATAGTTCTCCACAATTCAAAGTATCATGGAATGAAACAGAATTCAACTGTCACAGCGTGGAAACACTTTCCCTGTAGCTGGCAGGCTCACTGCAAGGTTTTGCTTTCCAGGCCAGCCTCAGAAAAGGGGTGTAGCCAACCTATTACAGCTAATGGGTTTAGTGCTTAACAGCCCTTCCAAAGCAAGCTGAAGGGGAGAGGAACCTGCAACTCCAAATGCTATAAGAAAACATGCTTCCTTCACCCAAGGGGGCAGAGGCTGAACTGCCAAAATCACTCACTCCCCTCCTGAATCTTCTGCAAGCTCTGCACCCACTTAAAACTATTCTCTTCAATCAAGAAAGACACATTTCAATTTAGGCACTCGCTCATGACGACAGGCAGTTCTTCCACAACTTTTCTCAGCTTGCAGATCTCCACCCTTTGTCATGACTGTGCAGAAACAGAGCAGTTGAACACATGGGAAGCAAACTTAAACAGCAGATACCAAGACCTGGGCTGTGCTTCTGCAAACCTGAGACTACCAGGAAAACTACCACTGCACCCGAGAGCAACTAACAAGTAGCGTCTATAAACCCAAGACGGGTTAAGGTGTAGCTAATTTGTTCTGCTTTCAAACACTAACACCACTCCCCTCCTCAAAAGGCTACTCTCTTCCTGTACTGACTTCATTTTCAGTCATTTCTGGGAACTCTGACCAAGGAAAGCATTCCCTCCTTCTCCTCCCAGCCCACACACAACTTCCAAACACATTTATGAGCATCTACTGTTGGCACAGTGACTTTAAAAACACTGACAGTAAACAGATTGAGAACTGCTGCAATACACAGTGTCTTAGGAAGCACAGCTCTTAAATGAGATTCCAGCATGCTGCTTAGTCTTATTATTCCAAATTGTTAAAAATAAAGTCAGAAGTTTATTACTAACCACCACTTACAGTTACTGTTAACCATCCCATCATGATGCTATAGCTAATCCACTGCAATCCTGACAGTTAAATACAGACCAAACACAGAACCAAAATAACTTACACAAGCATGAATGTGAAGAAAACGTAAGAACACCATCACCGAAGATTGTACCCAATGAAGCCTCCTACTTAATTCCTCCTTTCCTAATGGAAAACGATGCTTATCTTGTGAGCCAAACAGGGATTTTAAATTGCTCTGGAAACTGGCAAACCAAAGAAGATGATAAAGGTCTAAGGCTCAGCGTACAGATGTAGCTGCTCCAACAAAACCCCACCTAGTCATAAAAGCTAAGTGCATAAACTGTGACAATGGAAGTTAAGATTCATCAACCTTCCTTCAGGAGATGGTGGTGCACTCCATGTCCAATACATATGGTATCAAAAGACACTACCAGCATCACGTATCAGTCTGCTAACGGAGAGCTTTGTTTCATCATCTTCAAGGTATTTCCTAAGTCATTCCAACTACACCGCCTGTTCTACCTTCTGAGATGGGAGCTTGGAGAAATTTCAAACATAGCATCTGCTCACTGGGACTCTGAGCATCCAGTACCTAAAGCCTGTCACCCTTAAATACCAGGCTAAGCCAGACAATGAATTCAACGTCCAAAAGCTACACTCCATGAGAATGGGAACACTCACAATTGAATGGTAGGTAAGTGCAAGCAGGCATTAATCCCTTAATCTATAAACAACCTGTACAGTTTAACACTTGTGCTTAAGGCACTTCAGAATTAAGTGCAAAAGCAAACCTCATCCTCTCCCAAACTTACTAGCTGTCCTGCAACTGCCTATGCAACAATTTTCAACAGTCAATACCTACAAATGGCTTGAGGTCACTAGCTTCTCTAATGTTCCTCTACATGTAGACATTAGTGGTAGCTAAAGCAAAGCCTTACATCACACTTGAACACGTAAAATATTACTTATCCATACCTGTAACACAGTTAAGTTTGAGTTTACACACTTTCAAAGCTAACCAAGCAGGTTACCTTCAGCAGTTTCTTTAGTACTCTTCATAGTTTCAAACAATGCTCACAAAAATAGCATTGGTTAGTTAGTAGTCAGCTGAAGATTTCTTCCACTTAAACGTTGGATTTTTGTGAAGGAAGTATCAAGGGATCAGTGGGATGAAAGGAATGAGTTAGAACATCCAGGGAAAAGTTTAGATTCAACAGATCAGCAAAAACATACAAAATGCAATGTTCAGCTATGACAGCCAATTAGAATTAGAAAAATCAAACCACAAAGGCTGGCAGTTTTGGAATTAAAACCTTTTTTCTAAACTACTATTATTTCATATGACGCTTATTGGCCTGGGGTGTTCTAAAAATCCTTTTTTCACAGGTTACAATGGTGAAACACCAAAATCTGCCAGCAGCCATTTCTCAAGAGGTTGCTTTTGAAAACTGTTTCCACAATTCTCTGGTATGAATCTGAGGCCCCTTAATCAACAGGTTCCATCAATGGAATCTGAAGCCTGTTATCCCTTTCCCCACAAAAAAAAATAAACCTTCAAGTGACACTGTACAATTCTTCGTACATGTCCTTAGTTTACTGGTGAAATATTCCACGTTTTTTCACATTGCCTCATGATCATCACTAAGCTTTATCAAGTTTCAGTGTTCCCAGGATTTATGGTGCCTACGAATGACTGAACTGATAAGCAAAAGCTCCAAATGATGTAAATGAACAAGCACCATGTAAGGCAAGTTTCTAAAGCATTTGTTAAAAAAAAATAAATCCCCTAAAGGAATCAGCTACAATTACATACACTTGTCCAAAACCAGATCTTTAATTTACTTCTTTTAAACATGCATTATGCCATGAATTCGTAGGGAATTGGCTCCAGCAGCTCTGGATCTTTGCCATTAGTCCTCACAAAGTGTGCTTCTCTTGGTGGAGCAGGCTGTAAACAAAGACAAAAAAAGAAACCAAACTCATGGCACTAAAATTCAAAAGCAACCTTACAGAAAATTAATTTTGACAACCACTTAACACACTGTTATATAGACATTACAGTGATTTTACCATTCATAGTTTCTTTGCAATGTGCCTCAAAGAACAGCAGTAAAAAATATTACCTGCTTAGAAGCGTACATCTGCAATTTACTAACCCAAACTAACATGAAGGGACCTACCCTGCGCTTCCAGAAGCAACAACTGTTATCTTGCTCTGAAGTCAAGCTATTGTTTTCTTGAGGGTTACTACAGAAATTGTTGCAGCTAAAGTCAGCTAAACCAAAGTCAATACTGATCCTAGAAATCAGCCAAAGCTGCTGCTGCAGGTCAGCAGCAGAACAGGAAGCACCTGTTCCTTTGTACACAGCCAAGGCTGCCATTTCTACCCAGGAACAGCACAGGTCTGTCCAGGCACCAAATGCATCAGACAGCTCAGCACACTGCATGCTGCCACTCTACTTTAAAAGAAAGACCCCAAAAGTAACTTGGGTTCACAGTCCTTATGCAGGAAGTGAGGGTGGGAGCAACAAACACTTCCACACAATCTGCCTTAGACCTGGGTTTTTCAGAATAGGTGGGTTTTTTGGGGAGGGTTTGTCTTTCAAAGACATGAAGAGCGAGCTCACTTTACAGCGTAGTATTGTTGTTCCGGAAGAAGACAACATTTTACTAACTGGTTTGGTTCTAGTTGTTTGCATTATTTTTGTGAACTGAATCAACAATGTGCCAACTAAAATAAAAATATTACCTGGCGTTTCAGTTGAACCCAAATGCCTTTTTCTTTTGCTTCCTTTTTCTTCCTTTCATTCTCCTTCACACGCTGCAGAAAGCTGTCTCTGCTCTTGGAATGTTTAATATGCTCAATACGCACATTGATTCTCTTGGCAAGAATTTTGCCCCTAAGAAAGGAAATCAGTTTTAATCTACTGCACTTGAAAAAAAGGCCACTACAAAGTTAGTTTTATGGCCCTTACAGGAGTAACTCTATAAGCAACATTACAGGTAGTTTTTCTTTAACGAGCAATCACTCAAAATACACTGCTGCTGATGCAAACCAGATATAACGTTGGTAACTGAAAGCTGATTAATACATAACAGTGTGCTGACAATTTCAGATTAAGATTGTGGAGACCATGTAGTTTTAACCTTGTAGCATACAAAGAACTGTGCTACCGCTGTACTCCAGCCCAGTTCCTAGAAAAAAAAACCACCAACTTGTCTTTTTCTGACTAAGCTGTACAAAATCGAGTGAACAGAGCTACAAGCTAATACTTAAAAAGGGCTTCAGGACCAACATTGAGAGTTGGCTAGAATGTCCCGTTAGGCAATGTCGCTTTAAGCGCTGCTCAATAAAAACTGTTTCCTCTGACAGGATCCAAGTCAAATGAGCATCATTTGCTTGGGTTATAAAAAGGATATACACTTTACCCACCTTGAATGACCAATCAAGACAATAGCTGTCTAACTGGCAAAGTGAAAGGAGGGTGCAATTACAGATCAGCTTTCCTAAATACAAAGTTTCAGGAAATGGAATTTCAGTACTTACTTGACCTGCTTGTTAACAATAATGCCCACAGCATGCTGAGTAACATTATATACCCTTCCAGTCTTGCCGTGGTAACACTTGTGGGGCATACCTTTTTGAACAGTACCCATACCCTGACAGGAGGTAAAACAAGAATAAAGTGTAAACTTTAACTTGAGGAAGTGGAAAAAAATAGAAGTATCATCAAAGACACTTCTTTCAGAAGTTATCTGAAGTACAGATTCAAATTACTTGAGATTGATTTAAAAGTACTCACATTTTATTTGTACATTAGAATTCATAGCTATGCATTCTGTATCTGAAGACTACCAAATTTTGTGTGACAATTCTGGTTGCTTTCAGCGTCGGTGAAATGATTGATCACTTTGCTTTCAGCAAGCAATCACATGAGACAATCATCATCAAGCTCCAGTGCATCAAGAGGTGTTAATTTTGAACAGTGCAGCTCTCCAAGAGTCAAACAAAAAGCAAGCAAATTACACACCATCTCCTGTGATTGTTAAAACTCCGCATTTCAAACAAAATAAAAGGATTCCAAGTAGGAATCCTTGGTGAAAGGCTTTCAGGTTCTCTACAACTTAACTTTGAAAATACAGTGGATTTAAAGGACAAATCACAGAAAAGCTATGGAAAATGCTGCTCTGCGTTTTCCCTGTATTAATACACGTGGATGTATCCTTACATTTATTTCCTGGTTTCTAGTTTTAATGTGGCTTCGTAATGACCACCCTATACATACTTATTTTAAGCACAGTCCTACAACAATACAGGGTCACAGACATAACTATCAGCTACACCACCATAAACTATGGCTCTTTTGAGTAGCACCTGCAAGTCAGGCAAAACAGGACATCTACTAAAATGACAGCAGGGGTTCCTTTCAAGGTAGCACTAGTAGGCACCATACAGCAATCCCAGTATTAGATATGCCACCTTCCACTCATGTTTTTCAGCTGCACACAGGAGCAACAAAGCACAGCCAAATGTATTTTTTATATTATATATATATACACACAAAAGTAAAACCCTACATAAACCAGCACGTGACACTGAAGTGTTACTTCTGGTTCAGTAGCACTGTTCCAGTACTGCTTCAAGAGTGAGTAGCAAGCACTTGTATATGACCCAAGTAACAAGAATAACAAAAGACCACATCAAGAAACTGGAGACTGAAAAAAATTACACTGCTTTAGCTTTTAACTACATAGCATTGTAGAAAGTACCTTGATATCAACTATATCACCCTTCTTGTAGATGCGCATATAGGTAGCCAGAGGGACAACTCCTGTTAAAAGACACAGATTTGGATACTTATGAAGCCCACATTTTCACACACACACAAAAATGGGTGAGAGACAATACTTCAAATATAAACTCAATTTCAAAAACCTAACGCTGAGAAATCACACCATTTTTTAGAAGCACTTATTACCTCTTCACATACTCCTAATTTAAAAAAATCCAGCTAACTCAGGAAAAAAATACAGCTTTAATCTCACTCCTGATGCAGAAGCTGGAAAAGCATTGACCTATTTACCACTTTGTTGTGAACACAGCTGTTCTCACTGCACATTGCTAAGAAGCAAAAAAATGTACATTTTAAGTGTAACTCTCAAAATATTTTCTTCACCTTCAAATTAATTCTCAAGCACTGACAGAATCAGTCTTTTTACTCCTGTCAAGCAATCAGAATCCGAGGCATAAGCTGCAAAAGCTGAGTGTACTTGCATTATCATTCACCGGTTTTTAGCCCAAATTGTCAGAAATCCTTTGCCACAAGCCTCTGTTTTACAAATGCTACCTAGGGACTGCTGGCATCCAACAAGCAGTGTTCTTACTGTAAGGTATACTCACCATGCTTGCGAAACGGCCTTGAGAACATGTAACGCGTCCCCCTCCTCTTTCCTTTTGTGTTCGTCATTTTGGCTTGTTACTGCAAAAATGAATGCAAATTATTCAGAACCAGTAGCTGATTAAAAATCTGACAGCAGTTTCAGACATTTCAGAAAAATCAAGAACTTAAACCTATTCAGAATGACATCACTTCCAAATTGCTGGGTCTATTCAAGCAATACCACTAGCTTAGAAATCCACGAAAAACAGTATTTGTAGGACCACAGGGTAACTCAGGTTAGAATGGATGTTAGCAAGATACCTAGCTCAACCTTCTACTTAGAACAAGGTCTACTATGACCAGGCCAGGCTGCGCAGGGATTTGTCCAGTCAGGTCTTGGAACACTTCAAGGATGTAGAGACTCCTGCACAGCTTCCCTGGGCAGCCTGTTTGGAAGCCTTTCTCATGATTTAAAACTTTCCCCGTATATCCAGTGTGAGCTTCTCATTTTGCCTCAAGCCATTTATTTCACGTTTCTGTCTCATGCTCCTGTCAACCACCATGCCTCTGACAAATGCCTTCTGCCGCATGCCCCTATCTTGCTTACGGCGCTATTAGGTGCCCCCAAAGACACCTCTGCTCCTTGCGGACTAAATCCAGTTCCCTCGGCGCCTCCTCACACAGCACCCACAAGGCGTGGTTCCTGCCCATGGCAGCGAATTAGCACTAGATGATTTTAAGG
>NW_009918404.1:0-2359 GCF_000696875.1 Nestor notabilis
TAAAATTATTTTATTATTAATAAAGATTTTATTTTAGCATTATACAAAGAAGCTGGAAAATAAACTTTCTGTCTGCCCAGACCATCCATCCCAAAATATTAGTGTGGTATCAGATGTTTGATTGGATCTCAGGAAAAAATATTCTGATTCAGGAACATATACCATGAAAAAGCAAAAATAACTACCTGACAAAACTAAGAAGGGAAAGGTTCTCCTTTTTATCTAGTTGTTCCATCCATTTTCACAGGTGATTTGAAAGGCTAAGTAGACTTGAAGGCATACTTTCCTTTCCTCATAGTTTTCTAATGACAGCACCACATGGGACTCCAAGGCAAAATCAGCTGGTTTTCAATTGGTGCCATAATAGTGGAAAAGCTGCAAAAGAGAGTTTACCTCAACATATTTTTGTATGTTGTTTAGGGAACTTTATATATGGTGAGGTTCACTGCTTTGAGTATTTTCTTTACACTAGAAAAAGATGGGACATAGTTGGAGGGCTCATACCTCTTCAGTGAGTAACTGAGCATCAGAGAATCACATTTCTGACTGTGCTGTCTCTGCCTCAGATCAGCTTTAAGGAGAGCAATCAGCAAGAGCCCCAACCCAGAAACAAGAACTTCTTCATACCACTTTGTGCTTGGCTAAAGATGCCCAAATTGACTAAAAAGAAGTTTCCTCCCATGCTGCTTTGGAAAGAGTGAAGCAATGACCACAGGACACACAGGGACTTTTTAAGCGTGAGCGTAACACCAGAGAAAAAGAGGGGATACAACAAGGGTTGGAGTGAAGGGAAGCTATAAAAATACAGTCACACTAAGGAAAATGAGGACAAAGATACTCACAAGACTACAGACCAAATTTTTTAAAAATTATGTCTGTCTAATGGCTATATCTTCAGTTCTACCTAATGACCGTCCAACAGAGGTGCACTCAATGGCCAGATTAGAGTTTCTCATTTGTCTCACTGACAGTCAAAACAATTTAAATTAAATTAGCTTCAATCAAATAAGCAGTAACTGAAAGGTGGGGGGGAAATCTGAAATACTTTGTTTAAGAGGATGTCTATAGGCTTGAAGGCACATCTGATTCAGCTCTCCACTTCTAAGATAATGTATTAATGGAAAACACTAGGGATGACAGAAAACTTGGAGAGACTTCTACTTGCACAAGCGTGTTTTGCTATTGTTTGTTGCTATCATATTATACTGTTCTTCACCTTGCTGCTTTTGCCAGGATGGGTCTCTCTGACATTCTGTGGTTATGCATGATTCTGTTCTCCCATGCCCAGATGATTCCAAGGATCCTGAGCTTCTGTTTCCACTCAAGGACACAGCTGTATATCTGTGGTAATTAGCTATTAATCTACACATTTTCATTTTGCAATCGCTTTTTGATAATGCAAACTGTAGAAATCCTTTCAAGATTTAAGATAGAATGAGCTGCCTGCTTTTGCCTTCCCCTCAGGTGTCACATCACTCCTGTGGAATACCTAACCACAATGGACGTTAGATTTCAGATAATGTGTGTACCTCCTGCTCATTTATCACTTATATCATAGATAGATCACAGCTGATGTACCTAGATGTGTTTTCCAAATCACCACAGGAGATAGACCCATTTAAATGGCAGTTCTGACTTTTGTATTACTTCTTAAACCTGTTTTCTTTATAGCGAAGCTTATTTATTTTTCCGTATCTGCTAGAATTACATTGTCATCTGGCTTTACTTTTAATGAAATATTTTGCTACTCCCATTATTATGAAAAAGGAATCAAAGAAAAGTAAGCAGCACTGAATTACCTTATATCTTCACCTGTTATGTTACCATAGCTTCATTGTATAAAATAAAAGCTATTTTTTTCTCCCATAGTATCTTGCTGGAATATCTCACTTTTCTGTGACCAGACATTCCCCAAAGATAACCTGAATGTCATAAATCTCTGTTTCTATTTTGAAAAGAGATTGGTGATTAAGTCGGTTGTTGTTTGTGGATAGGAAAGTGATCTCAATATAAAGCAGCCAATAAGAGTACTTTCTGGTCAGCATAATTCTTGTGGATACGTTAAATTATGATTCATGAAACAAATAAATCAAAATAAACAGCATGGTTTTGAATAAGAAATAACATTTTTCTTTGAACATGCTTGTGATTCTTCAGTAAGTGTATAGCTTTTTAATGTTACAAGAGTTATTGTTCTTACTTCTTAACATAAATTACAAAATAGTTAACGGTTCTTTTCATCATTGCCAGAGATGCTTTTTTTATGATACTTTATAAAACCATCCAATGTAATTTAAAAAAGTATCACTTCACAACAAAATTTAGAATTACATTTTGCTATCATTCTAATATACAAGTT
>NW_009918404.1:2370-8594 GCF_000696875.1 Nestor notabilis
AAAGGAAACTTAGCATAGACTTTATGAAGAAACTAGAAATCCATTTTAACATTCCAGTACAGATTTAATTTTTTATTGTGAAACCTGTGTTTTTCTGCTACTTTCAAGTATTTTTTAATAAAATGGCTTTCAAAACAAATACATCTATGATTAAAGGTCCGTTTATTATATTTACAGTATGTTTCTTACAATTTACATCTGCAGATAAGCACTAGGTAGCAAAGACTGAAAATCTACAGAAAAACCCAACATTCGCACAGCATTGTTTGAAATAGAGATACATTGCCATTAAAGTTTGAAAGGGTTTGTTCTTTTTTGGTCTATTCCCTTAATGAAACCTGGAACAACTTTTACCTAAAACAAGTCAGCTTTTGTTCCAATTCTTGCAATGTAAACAAAGGCCTAAAAAGAGAAATAATTAGGCAGAGTACAATAAGAACTATAGGTTTAGGATTTATGTACTTTATTTTAGAGCTTATTAGTAGGATCCATTAATAGCGGTTTGGGAACTTAAGGTAAAATATTCATTTTCACATTCACATTTAAACTGGAGAAGGACTTTCAGAGTTGTAATGTATTTATATTTGTGTTTACATGAATCAAAAGATTCTTTAAGTCACTTTTTTTTTAAGAGGTGCAAGTCCTAAACCCTTGTGATTACACCAGACTCTATTTCCTTTTTAGGTAAATTACCAGCTTAGTATAAGAACACAGGTATAAAAACATGACTTCTTGATTAAAAAAAGGCAGATATTAAAACACAATATTCATTATTATTTTAAATCTCATGACTTTTCTGTAAATTTCATTATTAGACTCTTGTCACACTTGAGTGAGATTTTCATGAGCCAAACAGAAAAATACATGCTTTTTTTACTGAATATTACCACTCTCTATCCCTTTAAGAAACCTCTCAGTATTATTGCTCAAGATGAGACACTTTACAATCAGCAGTACAAGACTGCTGCATCTAAAAGCAGTAATGGGCATGACACTGAACAATAAGTTGTTAGTGCCCATTCCATCTGATATTTATGAATGTTATTAACTGATTATTATAAAAGCATAATTAATAATAAAGAATCTGTTTTCCTTTATGTTTGTTTTTTCAGTAGTCTCTGAAAGTTTTTTGGAATGTGGCAGTCCAACCATACAATAGGCTTTTTTAGAAACTTTTAAGTCTAAACGTAACAGCAGAATATGGGCATGTCCTATGACTTGAATCAAAAGATGAATTTATAACAGTATTCAAAATCATATGTTTGGCTTTAACAGAGTCTAGAAACAGTTACGGTGAACTGCAGTTCTGAAATCTTTTGGAAGGTAATACTTTTTGATCCTCAGATACTTGATTCCAATTCGTAACTAACTCAGAAAATAAGTTTTTTCTAGCTTTCTAACTTGTTTCACTTGAAAAGTGCTTACACGGTCAGTTCAAAATCTCCATCACTGAACACTCAATAACAGATGGTAGGTGATAAGAAAGATACACCTCCTAGATAAAGTTAACTTCGTTGTACAGCTCTGCTTCAGTGTGTCCATACCCACATAGCAAGAGCAGTCTATTCAGTAGGAGGGCCATCACCTTTCCTCCAAAGTACTTAAACTCAGAGTTATGTCGCTCAAGAGTGTTTTCTGTGGGGGTGCTCAGAGCATTATGCATTGAGCATTTTAGAAATGTACAAACAGTGTTGTTTCACTATTGAAAACAAGACTCCTCTTGTTTTCAGTACTGAATTCTGAAACTGTCAGTGTTGCAGCAAAAATCTTTTTAATTTATATGGAAAAGTTGTAAAGATAAAAAGGCTGAACAGAGTAATGGAAATTAAAGTCTTGCTCCTGCCTGTGAGAATCGTTGATTGATAGTTTAAGTGTAAAATTCATTCTGTAAAGTCCTTAATTTAAAAAAAAATATCCTGCTGGAGTAATATAAAGCTTCTTAGTATTTTGCTGCCTTTAGTTGAAATAATTGAGTATGGGATTTTCTTTGTTGTTCAAATGTATTTGAGTTTTTAATCAGATTTTAGTTATACCTCTCTGTTTGAGAAATTTTTGCAAAATAGTAGTTTTAGGTGGTTTTGAAATACATTAAAATAGCACAGATTTTGGCTCAAGAAATAGCTTTTGGGATGTGTTTTATAAAGTCTTAATTCATACAGCTTTATTCAAAATTAGAACTAACTCTACATGCCAATTCCTATGAGAAGCTATTGATTTTACAAGTATAGTGCTGAAAATTTTTTCTGGTCTGAACAAATGCACCTACTATGTGCAATAGGTTCAGAACATCCCAGTTGTAAAGAAAAAACATTCTGTCATCAGTACAGCATAATGGAAAATTACTTTAGTCTAGCCTACTTAATACTTTCAGGGAGAAACCTGGGTTAGGTCAAATTTTATCTACTTCCAGCAGGGGATTTAATCTTACCTTTTGAAGAAGAAGAAGAGGAAGAATAAGGACAAGAATAACGAGATCAACAAGAACAAGAGGAAAAGAAGAGTTCCTAAGTAGAACTACATCTCCAAAATAGTCTGGTATTTTCAGTGGAAGCGGAAGTAGTTGACAAATACCATATTTTCCAATGAGAAGGCTGTTTATATTAAATACCATTCTAATTGGCTCCATAGGCAATTTTTTACACCTTTGACAGCTGTCATAATCTAAAGGGTTACCTGTCCTTTGGGTGTATAAAGATTCTAACTATGGGTTCATCGGATTCTGTAATACAAAAGGACATGGAGGCTTTGTCCTGTTAGTTTCTCTACTTTAATAGACATTATCACATATACTAGAAAAATCACCACTGATAGGTACACTTATGATTACTAAACCAAATATATATGTAATAAGTTATTACAAATTAATAGCAGCAATCAATAGTACAGAAGAGATCAGTTACAGCAACAATAATAGCAGCAATCAAGTATATATAATATTGCAGGTTACTACAAACTTATCACTAATGAAGCAAACTTCCATATCATCCCAGAAGGGAGGACAACCTAAGCTAACCCCAGAAGTGGGCCCAGAGGGTGACCAATGAAATAGCAGACAGAGTCTCACTGTAGATGATCTGCATCATGGAGCTTGGAGTCAGACTGACATCCTCAGAGAGGGTTCAAGATCGTTCATGATGATTTGTTTAGGACAGGGAAAAGCACAGGCGGAAAGGAAGGGAAGTCATCAGAGAGAGAAGCTTCATTTCATCTGGACCATATCCCTTCCTTCTACTGTATCAACTGTACCATTCAGCCCACTTGGATATTGACCACAATTCTTCACAGCTCCATCTAGCCATTTCCTTCTCCATCTAACAGACCACGTATCAAAACTGTATCTCTCCAAGTGAGCAGTAAGAATGTTAAGAGGGACCATATCAAAGGCCTTACAGAAATCCAGGTAGATTACATCCATAGCTTGTCCACTGACAGTCACTGCATAGTGGAAGGACACTAGATTAGTCAGGCACAATTTACCCTTGGTGAAGTCATACTGGCTGTCTCTAATCACCTCCCCACTTTCCACATATTTTGACATGCCTTTCAGGAGGATCTGTTCCATGATCTTACCAGCACAGAGGTGAGGCTGATTTGCTTTGCCATCTTAAATGCATACCTTAACTATTGCTTTCCATCATGTCACTTCTGTGTATTTCCAATCTGCTGGCATTGTGTCTTTGTAATGATTTTACACTTGATTATGCTTTTCAAATTCTTCCCTCACTCTTAGTCCTTTTGAGTATACATCTGGGTATAACAAATTTTCTGAGATAAGAAGTTTTTCTAACATTAAGCTGGCCTCTCTTAATATTTTTTATATCTTTTAGTTTGTTTTGTGCTGAAGTCTTTGTTTTGTTTTTACTAAAGTAACAAGCTTTCCAAGCAGACTCTCCTCTTTACTTTTATTTAAAAATCCACATCAGTTGACATAAGAATATAGACTAATTTTTATCTTGAAAAAATTACATATTAATTTTTGATTATGCATCAATATAATGCACAAAAATTGTGACATGTGTTTTGCCTGAAAGAGCAACAGAATTTGACATTCTTGTTTATTATCCCTGAAACATCTAATCCACTCTTTTTTTGTTCCTAAAGTACTTGTCACTGCTTGTGGAAAGATAGCAAAGCAAAAATTACTTCTGTATGCAGCAAGCAACTGTATAAAGGACACAGCAGAATGCTGCCATACGCTGAAGGGATGTATTTTACTTAAGACTTCTAATACTGTCAATTTTTATAAACGATCATTGACCATCATAGAATATCATATCATATTTTACCTGTGTCCCAAAATTAAAAAAGGAAATCTAACAGCCTAAGTATTGTAGGAAAATTAATATATTTTTGAGTAACATTTAAATATTACTGAAACCTAGCAATCACCTTCTGACATTATTGCCCAAAAACCTCAGAAAGTAAAACCTCTAAATGTGCCATCATATAGTACTATGTATGCAACCCAGGTGAGATCTACTTAGTTTAAAACTCATCAGAGAACACCTATTTTACTCTTTTTCTGCCTTGAACATTTCAGTGCCACATTTATTTCTGTTTTTCAAAATACAAGTGACATTCTCTTTCATTCATTACCCCTCTGTGAAAAGCATTCTCCTTTCTGCAGAATGGTTATTTTCCATCTCTCTTTCATGTCTTGGGAGAAACATTAAGTTTATGAAAATTCATTCTTATTTCCCTAGATTAACCTATCTTATATAAAAGTTACCCTCTGTTCCAGCTTCCAATAGAATTTCTGTAAGCAGGGCATTGGACTGTAGCATCTATAGTTCCAGTCTCCACACTATTTATGGAAGCACATTATGGCATCTTTTTTTCCCTCCCTCAGAATCTGACATGCAGAGTGATATAAATATTGGCTTCATGACCATATTTAAGCTTCTCCTGATACCAGAGGCTGCTTCTATCAGCACTTCCTCTTGCAGACTCAGTGATCAACCAGCTGACTAAAGACTTTTGTATTAAACCAGTGATGTGACAAATGGGTTTTGCCTCAAAAAGACCTATTAATCTCATATACTTACTGGAATTTGAAGAATGCTTCATAAGCTGCAATTCCAGTGCACTTATTTTTAAAGAACATCAGACTAAATATAACTTTTCAGTGAAAACTGATATGAAAGTGGCCATGGGGAAAAGGTTCTCATTTTGACATGAAAGAATAAAGAATACATAGCAAGTATAACTGATCTCAGCTGGCAGTAACTTCCATTGCAGAGAAACATAGCAGCCCCAGGCAATTTGTAACTTCAGACGGCGATAAAAGCAAGTGAGATCTGAACCAGACAGAGAACATCTGAGACTCATGACACTAGAAAACGCACAAAAAATTAAATAAATAATATTGTATCTAAATAAATGTAAATTTTAAATCTCAGACATAATTCATTCTCAGTTATACTAACCAGTCTTTAAAGTAGCTATGTAATGCAGAGAAGCATGCATTTACAGCAAAAGGGCTCCCTCCACAGAGCAGACCACCTGTAATACACAGCACTTTAACCTCGGTCTTGTCTGAGTCAGGCACTGGTCCCCTGTAGCCTGAAAACATAGTTTTTATGTTTAGGGGTGGCCACATTTCACCCCAGTTTTCATTACTTCTCTAGCTATCACTGATGAGAACTGAGTATAAAGAAGAAAGTGAAGGCTCTCTTTTTCTCTTTATCCTATTCAATATTTTGTTCTTCTAGTGTTTAACAACCTCATGCAATGCATTTTCTAATTATTCAAAAACAGATTGTCGCATCAGGCTTTACAAGGAAGTAATTCTGTTTTGGAAAATCAGGAAGTCAATGAGAGACAATAAGAAGATGTAATATTATTTTTAGGCAGCATAATCTAATTTTTTTAAAAATCTTTTACTTTGCAGAGCTGAGTAAAACAGGCACAGTGTGCTGACAAATGAGAGCTGGCAGGATATATGCTATTAAACCTGCCAGCTGGAGGAAACCTTTGCTTAGCAATTAAGTTGTGGTGTGACAAAATCATAGATCAGATTGTTTTCACTTAACTGATAGAGAGGACAATCTTATCTACTATTTCAATTTCAGTATAATAAGAATTCTTCATATGATAAGAACTGATCAATGAAATCTAAATTAAAAAAACAATTAAACATATTTTAAGACAAAAATCAGTGGCTTTAGCTGACTGGAAGAAGAGTCCTATACCTCTGTCCTGGGTTCAGATACAGCAGTCATTTT
>NW_009918405.1:0-5378 GCF_000696875.1 Nestor notabilis
GCCGGGGCCGTGGAGCCCGCGGGGGCAGTTGCACGTTAGAGGAGTCCGCGTCCCGGGAGAGCCCCTGGCGCCTCTCGCGGGGTCTCGCCCCGCTGGAGGAGCTCGAGCGCTTTTAGGCACTAACATCACAAACGCCCCAGACCCAGATGTCTGGGGAGGGCAGAAGGAGCCGAAAAGTTCCTGCAGCACAAACAGGTGGAGGAAGATTGAAAAGCGGTATAAAGAGGAGGGGAAGAAGCGTCCCCGCTGCTCTTCCCTTGGATTTAACTAGGAATGACTTTCTGTAATGGAAAGAGCGCAGAGCTGTCTCGTTGGCTCCCTGCCCCACTCACTGGCCGGGTGCTGTTGGGTGGAGAAACACTGAATAATCATAGCTGGGTCCATCTGCCAGTGCTGCGACCTGCGGCGCTGCCAGCGGTGCCCCCGCTCGGCGCTGGTGCTTCCCCGTGCCCTGCGGAGCAGTTCTGCTCAGCACATAGAGTGGAGGGCCTGAGGTGCAGGACGTGCATCAGAGGGAAATTACAGGCAAGGTAACAAGTGTTGATGCACTCCCAGTAAATTGTTGTTTCTGTGTCTCCCACACACCTTCTGGCAGGAGGGAGAAGGGAGGCGAAGCTGATATGTTTTCTCAACAGCATGAAACTGGGAACATCTGTTCAGTGACTAAGACAAGCAGGAGGGCCACGTTCCGTTTGTCCCTCTGCCACTGCCTGGGACTGGAGCCACAGCCCAGGGATGGGAATTTCAGCCCAAGCAACACAGTGATAAAGGAACTTTGGCTTTTCCAGCTCTGCCTTGGAGAATGACAGGCATGTTGTAATTCGGCAAAGGGGGGTCCTGGCGGGATCCCCTTGGGGGTAGGAAAGGTGTTTCCTGTCTTCCAGAAAAACCCAGGCAGCTCCAGTGGGCAACCCCACAACTTAAACACGTGTGTGCAGGGCTGTGATAGAGCAGCATCCATGCCAAAACCAACCCATTTAATTTCTTAGGTCAGCATGACAGAACAGCAAGGTGCCTGAAACATTTTGACCCCTTTCCTGCTTTAAACGCACGTGTACCTTCATAAAAAACAACCTGTCCTGAGGCCAGGCATGAACTGAAGCTTTGACATTCAAAGAGGTAAGATCCTGAAGGAAAGCCGGTCGCTCAGCCTGCAGGGAGCCCGCCCACAGCACCCCGGAGCTGTATTTCTTTCCTGTGCTAATTTTACTAAAGACACAACTCATATTCCTGTTGATTGAACAGTTTTGTGTTGACAGCGGTGAAGATTTGTGATGAAACTTATCATCAGCCCAGAGAGCGGCCATTAGTCCCAGTCAGAGCGCCCAGCCAGAGCTGATGTATTTTATGGCACGCTCCAAAGACAAACATACACATTTATATGTCACTTGTTGCACTATAAATTCTAACTTGTACTTCTTTCAAAACTTTTAATGAATTGTATACATTTCCCAAGATTTATAGCGTGAAGCCAACGGCTCAAAATATTACTTTCAACATATTTGTCACTTTGGCAACAGAACAAAACAAATCGGGAAGATATTGCGTTTAGGAATAAATCATAAATACATGCATCTTCAAAGAGTTTGTTTTGGTCATTAATAGTTGATGGGCCCCCCCAGTGCAGGATTTAAAGTTAAATTATGCAAAATCAAAACCAAACCTTATAATACTTAATCAAACATGCATAAAACTGTCAGGGCCAAATAAATTCTCTCAATTAACTTGCTTCAGATTGTGATTGCATTTACTAATTTAATCAACACCAGAATAATTTGGAGACTGGGTAATGATGAATTACTGTGGTGCGGCACATGAGGGGCTGCTGAGGCACGTGCTGAGACGGGGACACGAGACACGCTCTCAAGGCTGAGGGCAAGAAAGTAACAGCTGAGTTGTCACCATCGTTTTATAATGGAAATATCTTCTTATTCCCATTTTGGGGGGGAATTTTTTCCAGTGAAGGTTTTAAATGCCTGTCATGGGTAGGCTTGCTCTGGATGAATACTTCAGTGTTAGCCCGCAGAGTCAATCTCATTTCCGTCTGGGATGAGTGAGGAACTCAAACCGATGCAGACGTTCCCTCCACATTTTGAACTCATTTTGTGGATGTGATCTTTGACTCTGAGCACAGGGATCTGTGACTTCCAGCCCTGCTTTATGGCACCAACTCAGCCTTTAGCCTCTGTCAAGTCATTTAGGCTAGAGCTGAAGTAACAACCCTGTAATATTGAGATGTCCTTTCGCTCAATCCTTTTGCACTCTGAATGGATCTGCACTTACAATAAAATGTGTCTGACCCCTGTCTAGATAAAGCTTTCAATACTATTACTTGTGGAGAGCTAAACATCTCAGTTTTGCAAGCGTAAGCAAGGTTTTATGGGGGGGTTCTCATTTACAGGTCCATGTGAAGGAGGCTATAAGGTATTCAACCCTATAAAATACCTGCATCTCTGAAAAATCACACCCTTAGTTGCTCTTTAACCTTTCTATACCTGTTTTACAAAAAACCAACCATGTCCATATAGCTGCTGTGGGACCGATCTCGGCACTGCGAAACCCCCCCTCTCCTTCTGTCACTGCAAAATAGACTTTCCACAGGCTGAGTGACCATTTCTGTCACCGTTTGTTTGAAATGGGGATTGTGCTTTATAAATGTCGAGCACTCGGCACGGTTTGGTCACCAGCAGAAATCAGTAAATAAAACTCTGTGTGCTGAAAAGGACAGCCAGAGAGCTCGCTAACAAATTTCCTCCAGTGACCCAGAAACAACTCCTTGCTCAGTAGTGCTAGAGCCATTCAGATAGCCATAATTCTTAAGGTCTTAAAGATAATAAATGTGTTAACACGGTATTTTTCAGCCTTGCATTCACTGCTACCTTCCAGTCATATCCAAAACCACCGTTCGAAACAAACAGTGTCCTGGGCAAACTCCCTTGGGTTTTGCTGAACCAGCCTGTAAAGCTGAAATATAACAAATTAAGGAATTAATTCTTTCCTTTTCCTGAAAGGAGATTTAGGATCAGGTCTGGGCCTTAAATTTTGGATGTAATCGATCCTCCCTACAAATCTAAAGTGCAAAAGCTTGTGAACTAATTTTTCCTTATTACTTCTCTCCAGATCTGAAAGGTCAGCTTTAATCTGTTTTGGAGAGATTTGCATGTGGTAAATAATAATGCAGTATATTAGACTAATCAAATAAAAATCTATGTAGGAGAAAGCGGAACTAATTCCCACTTCTGCAGCACCACAATACCCCTGGGCAGCCCCCGAGCAGTGCTCAGAGCCCCCAACTCTCTGGTCCTCCCACCTCCTTGAGAAGGCTTGTGGAGTTAATTGGGATTTCAGTAGCACTGAAACCCAAGGGAGTGATGTACATGCATCCCCACACCCCCAGCTATAACCCACACTGCAGCAGTGCTCAGCACAAACAGATATCCCAGAGCAGAGGGTAAGGCTGCAGAGCACAAGGAGGGCAGGTTGTTGTGTCCCTGCAGGAATCCCTGCTCCTGAAACACTTTTATAGATAGATATTTTACAGGTGACTTGTGAAATATAAAACTAGACCAGTCTGCAGTTTCTAAAGAAATAAATGGTCCGTGTGAGGCTTGGTGAGACAGTAATGTTTGATGTATTCAATATACGTGACACCTCAGCATGCACTCTGGCATAATAATCTGCCCGGTGCTGCTGCCAGCATTCACTGCACTGAAGAGCCTGGGGGTACCCAGGGAGCTGCGGGCAGCCTGCCTTGCCCTGCCCTGCACGCTGCTTCCTCCTGCTGCAGGGAATGGGGCAGAAGGACCAGCCCCAGTGTGGCAGGATCCCAGTGAACCCACAAAAGGTTGGTGCACATAAAGAAATGTGTCATCCTATAGTGGGGACACTCACCTGCCCCGATACCATAGCGCAGGACAGAACCTCACTCCCCAGCTATTCCTCTGCCTCTGAGGAACAGAAGGTTGTTATTTTAGTGATGCTGGAGTCATGGAAAGATTCCTGCTTACCTGTTGGGCTGGCGCAGGAGCCAGCTGCACACATATGGTAAGTGAGAAACTGTCTCTAAAACAAATGAAAATAGAATTGGACACTTTGCCAGGGACAGGCCTCCTGCCAAAGCTTGTTGCTGCATCATGTTGGCTACTCCCGATCTGGCTGATGTCAGAAACTGCCGATTATGCAGAAAAATCTCATGCAGAAGTGTCATTATTGCCTTCTGTTCATCTGTGCTCTAATGTAAGCACGAGGTGTTAAACAAGTCCTGGTCCCAGTCTGCCCTGCGGAGCTGAGGTCTGGCAGGCAGGCTCGGGAAGCCTCCTAGCTCCTCAGGCTCTACCAGGCCCTTCTCAGAGGTGATATTTCAGGGCAAAGTAACACTTTTTCTCTGGGAATATCAGTTCCCTGTTTTCCCATTCATTAATAACGTATCTCAAACGTATCATGGTAGTAGCAGATGGGTCCTTTTAAACTTGTGTAGATCCACCAGGTCTGTGCTGGTCTTGCTGCTCCTGGGCAGCAGCAGGGCTGGGGCATGTCTCATCTCCAGTGCCCCTGTCTCTATTTCCAGAGGTATTTTAGCAGCCCAGGAGGGTGCTCAATACCACACCAGCACTTTGGGGCAGGGACTTTGCACAGCCCCTCATGCAACAGGAGCACAGCATGGCTCTGCAGGGAAACAGCAGCAGCTGAAAGCTGATAACTGCCCCAGAGCCCTGTGCTGGGCAAAGCAGGAGGGCTCAGACTGAGCTCTGCAGTAAAAAAACACAGACCCCATCTCACACCGCCATTCCCAGCAATTCCCAGGAGAAAAAAACACAACCACCACCAAGATACCCAGGCAGACTTGAATTTTACTCCTTCTATCCCTTTTCCAGTGCTTAAGCCCCAGTTATCCAACACCTGCACACAACGGAAGGGAAGACGCTTGGGGAAGACGGAAAGTGACACGAGAGAGTGAAGACAAACCTTCGCTTGGCAAAGGTGTGTATCCCTGAGCTCCCCCTGTCCCCGTCCCTCCACTGTGAATCAATGAAGCCATCTACTCTGGACTTTGGCTAAATGTCAAATTTAGAGACAGCATTCATTTTTCTGGGATCAATGGAGAGCAGTTTGCCTGTATCCATCAGTGCCCAAGCCCCGCACTTGCCGGGATTAGCTGTGATGGTACCAGATCAGCACTAGGGGTTCACTGCGCCAGGAATCCTCCGTGCTTTGCTTTGGGGTGCACAAAATAGCTCCATGATATTTTAGCATAAATTACTGTAAGAGTTCTTTTTTCTTTTTAAAGCAGCCAGGAAGAGCAGGTGACTCCCACACTGAATCATAGAATCATGAAATGGTTTGAGTTGGAAGGGACCTTTAAAGCTCATCTAGTTCCA
>NW_009918405.1:5422-5682 GCF_000696875.1 Nestor notabilis
CCCCCTGCCCGCGCCTGGCCTGAACCCGTGCCAGGGGTGGGCCAGCCACAGCTTCTCTGGGCACCCTGTGCCAGTGTCCTACCACCCTTTAGATGAAGACTTTTTTTCCTGATGTCTCATCTCAGTCTCCCCTCTGGCAGGTTAAAGCCGTTCCCCCTTGTCCTCTCCCTACAGGCCCTTGTCTAAAGCCCCTCTCCAGGTTTCTTGTAGCCCCTTTAGGTACTGGGATCTGCTCTAAGGAGCCTTCTCTTCTCCAGGCT
>NW_009918406.1:0-3053 GCF_000696875.1 Nestor notabilis
GCTTGAGCAGGGGGGGCGGTTGGCGCAGCCGCTCTTACGCGTCACTTCTCGTTGCCAGGCTGGTGGTAAAGCTGGAAAGGACTCTGGAAAGACCAAGACCAAAGCGGTGTCCCGTTCTCAGCGGGCTGGATTGCAGGTGAGCAGGGATTGGGGCATGGGTGAGGGAAAGTAAGGTCGGCCTTCTATCTCTTGGTTGGTTGTACATTGTGAAACCTGTACAGTATGCCATCTCTTGGTTATCCAGAATGGGGTGAGGATCTGTTTAATCCTTGAGTCTGATGTCTGGCTTGACTGTTTTTAGACCTCTTATAGATCTGTGCAGGAGGGGAAAAAAGTATTTTGTGGCTGTTACTGTTAGTGGTTAAAATTGTGATGTAAACTTGGCATATAGTGTCCTAAGTTGGATTCACAAGTGTTGAAATGTATCCTGTATTTCTGCCATTAGGGTTCTGTTGCCCAGCATGTGGTTTAGAGCAGTGGCTTTCTTTTTCTGTCTCTGTCATCATAGCCTGTTCATACTTCTGTTATTTTCCAGTTCCCTGTTGGCCGCATCCATAGGCATCTGAAGTCTAGGACTACCAGCCATGGACGTGTAGGAGCTACAGCTGCTGTGTATAGTGCTGCAATCCTGGAGTACTTGACAGCTGAGGTAAGTCTCCTGCAAGGAGTGCAAGCAAGTTGGTCAACTCCAAAATGGCATAATGACCAGAGCCTGATGTTTTTTGCCAGTTTGGACTGGGCTGTGACCTCCTTGCTTTGAGGCAGTTTTAAGTGTATGCATCATCAGGAGACTATGAAATAGGTGTAAGACCTCTTGTGCTGCATTTTTTGAACTTAAATCACTGACTTACAGGAAGGATGGAAGTGTGAAGCATTTTATAAATTGTGCCAGTACAGCACATTGTATTTGCTGTAAAACTTCTCTGTTTTGGGGAAAAACTAAATGCAGAGCTCCAAAGGAGGAACCCATTCAAAAGAGGCATTGTTTGCCTTATTGGTGTTGGTGCTTGTGTACTTGGCATAGAGAATAAAATAGCAACGACTGTGTAGCTGGTCTTACTTGGTTTTGTGTAACTTGATTTAAAAATTCTTGTCCTTAGGTTCTGGAGCTAGCAGGAAATGCATCCAAAGACTTGAAGGTGAAACGTATCACTCCCCGCCACTTGCAGCTTGCGATTAGAGGAGATGAGGAATTGGATTCTCTCATTAAGGCAACAATTGCTGGTGGTGGTATGTAAATTCCTTGCTGTTTGTGATGGGTTGGGTGGCAAGACTTCTTAACAGTCTAGAGGTTGGTTAATGATGTTGCTTACTTTGAAGTGCTAAGTTTAGGAAAACTGAGAAATAACATGGTCTTAATTGTTGCTCTTTCTTAGGTGTAATACCGCATATCCACAAGTCTCTCATTGGAAAGAAAGGACAACAGAAAACTGTCTAACGGATACCAGGATTCCTTGTTATCTCAGGACTCTTAAGTACTTAATTGTCCAGTGTTGGTGATTCCAGTGGACTGTATCTGTGAAACACAATTTTGCCTTTTTGTAACTTTGAAAACTGAAGCTCTCTTGAGCTCTCTAACAAACCAAATTTCTGCATTGAAGTCTTAACCGTATTTAAGTGTTACCATGGCTTCAAAGAAGCTATTGTATTTGTAGTGAGTTCTGATTGAGCTGACTGGTTATAGATTGGTTTAAGTAAAGGAAATGTTTGGTTTTGTACAGACTTTTCATCCACTAGAGTGGAAATATTCAATAAATGTTATGTCAAGACTGATTGTCTCTTGTCCACTAACTGAAAAATACTTGGTCTTGACTATGCAGCTCTCGGAGTTGTTTGAAGAATGTGGAACTGTAGTGGTCCTGCCAGCTGTACTTGGGGTGTCTGGAAACAGAGGCCTGGAATGCTGCACTTGGGAAATACCATCCAGTGGAATGGCACACAGGTTTCATCCTGCCAAGTTACACTCTTGCCAGCTGAGTCTGCTATGCAGAGTGACAGGTGCCTCTAGCAGGGCAGATGTAAGGCTGGTGCTGTTTAAGGCCAGTTTTACTTGGTGCCAGCCTTTGTAGAGTGAAAGGTTTTGTCACAGAGGGGGAAGAAGGTAAGCTGGCTGGATGGTGGAAATCCCCAGCTTCAACTGATTTTTTCCTTATGGTAGAGCTGGACCTCTCACTATTTCTTGTAGAAAGACCATGGGGAGACATACATAAAAGCAGAGGCTGTACTGCAGCAGCCTTTCCTGGCTCATCATGTGTGAACTTAGAGGAAGAGTTCAAAACCTGCATCCAAGGTAGCAGTCAAATAGCTGTGTCCTTGTGCGTTTTTTCCACAGGTGAGCTTTACCTCTACTGGGACCTGAACTAGAAAGCTGCTTGGAGCAGTTTATAGTGGTGAGGGTTCAAACTAAAGGGCTAGAGTTTAAGGATGGTGTGTTGAAGTTATTGTTTCTGCTATACGGTAGCATCCACCATAGTATTTGAATAATGGGGGTTCCCATCTCCTTTAGTTTTTCCAGCTCTCTGTAAATCCACTTCTCGCAGCAAGGGCCTGCCTCCTAGTAGTGAGGAAAACTTCATCCTTTCTGTGGGGCAAGAGGTGGTGTAGAGAACAGTTCTGTGCTTGAGGGCAGCAAGTGCTCTCCCTTCCACAACTGCTCCTCTAGCAGTCCAGTACTTCGAATACAAAGATGCTAAGCAGGCTATATTGTTTCCCTAAGTCTTTTCAAGTAATAATCTGCTGCAGCACTGTAGCTGGAAGGCATTGATTGCAGGTGTTGATTAGATATGTATTAGCTGCATTTGTCCCCTGGAGCTGTGGTGCTTCACTGGAGCAGCACTTTTGCATGTTTCCACTGCAGCAATGCAGCCCTCGGCAGGATGTGATTGATGTCGCTAATAACCGTGAGCCGGCACCTTCAAGCATAGGTAATTAAAGAATGACAACTCGCGGGCTCCACAAAGGCTGCAGCAGGCCGAGCGGTGCCGTGGGGTGCGGTGCTCCCTAGGCCGCAGTGAGCGGTAGCGCACGACCACCTGCCCGGTACTTTTCCATCG
>NW_009918407.1:0-1644 GCF_000696875.1 Nestor notabilis
ATAATAAAATAGGATATATAATTAATAACTAATAACGCTAATGCTAATAATGATAATAATAATAGTAATGTCCCTTACAGTGACTACTGTGGTTACTTCAAGCCTTGGTGCAGAGGAGTTAGATCTAAATAATCATTTATGCTGGTATTTAACTGCAGATGTGTGAGAAGCCCTGTTGACATCACCAAGACAATTTCAAAGTGAAGAACAGATTTAAGTGCTTTGCTGGACGAGGGCCAGAGGCAGCTGAAGTTAGCTCTAAGACCATTTTAGAGACTTCTTTTTATCTGTGGATGCTCAGACCTCTTCCTGCGTAGCCTTGGGAAGGATTATCAAGGTAAAGCAGATCTAGAATAGTCAGTTTTAAAACTAGGTGGAACAGAATTTGAGACAGCAGTTGAACCCCCTTCCACAGGCAACAGGGGAATTTCCTTTAGCCATTAAACAGAAATTTTGTATTAGGCTTTCAAACAGCTCTAAGAGCCATTTGTTGATTTTGAGGCTATTTGTTGATTGAGATTTAAAAACAAAAAACAAAAACAAACCAAAAACCAAATCAAAACAAAAAAACACATGTGTGTCAATTTTTATTTCCCTTGTTGGAACTGCTTTATAATCTTCCTGGTCTTATTTTTCAGGTCAGAAAAAGGACTGCATCCAAAAGCATTTGCTCAGAAACAGGAATGTAATAAATGTCAACCAGGTATACCAGATCCCCCCTTGTTTTGGATGCCATCCCACAGCGTTTTCAGAAGGTACTTGAAATCAGTTATCACACTGAGAAGGACTGTAAAGTATGTCAGAAGGTGGGCTTCAATTCAAGAGGATTGGCTTCAGTGCTTTCTAATCCCTGGAAGAGAAATTTTCTCCCTAGTTTTATAAAACCTTCCATCAGGTTGATTCTATCTGCTTACAGTTGTTTTGGACAATCAGAGAAATCCCACTTCAGCCATGGTTGACTAAAAAAGTTCTCCTGGATTCACAGGAGTCAAGATATTTTTTCCAAAAGGGTCATTTCCTAACCCCTGGGTCAAACCAATAGAAAAGAATTCCCAAACTCTAAAGTGGTCTGAATTGTCATGGACAAACTGCTGAGAACCAGAGGCCCTGTTATCTGCACAGACTTGGAATGATGTACATTTGCAGTCTACTAATTTTTGCAACTTGACAATATGCTGCAGTGCTAGAACATCTTTATTACTATTCATATGTACTTGAAATTGTGTAAAAGTAAGAATTATATGACTTTTGCCTTTTTCTTCCATTTCTTAAAATATAGGTTTCTACTTTTTAAAACTGCTGAAAATGAATTATTCGATACAGACTTCACAAATCAATTTTTGTTCATGACTTCAAGACAAGCACAGGTTTCTAGAAGAATTTTGCAGCGCTGTAATGCTGCACCTTCTCTTTACTCCTACAGTTTATGGAGCGTTCAGGACATGGATGGTGTATTTGCTCAAAACAAATTCTTGCACAGAAAAAATACAGTACTCCTGTAGAGTTTAAGAATAAATTGAAGTTTGTCCTCTGTCACTACTTAGCTGGGACTTCAGGAATCCTTTGTTAATTGACAGTGAAGATTAGAAACAATAGCATTATTTCATGTTTAGTGGAGCTACAAAAGTCAGGGCATTATGCCTC
>NW_009918407.1:1668-18968 GCF_000696875.1 Nestor notabilis
AGGGACAACAGATGAAGTGTGGCTCTGGGAACCTGCTCTGAATATTTGTATTCAGAGGAAAGGCTTTTTTAAGGATGAAAACCTGAATGATTTTGGAGATATTCTTATTGGGGCACTACTTCTTGTTGCTTCTTAATGCAGTAAGTGTTCAGTGCCCCAGTAGTGGCACAAGGAAGACATCTTCACAGAATTCATTTGATCAGATGTTGACTTCAAGACAAGACAAACTGTACTGTAAAGCTGACTGTTTCTCCCCATTGACTACGAAAAGGGCAGAGAAGTTTTTTCTTTTGGTTGGGTGGATTCCCACAGGTATCTAGAAGTACTACTCAGTTTCCCCAGAGATGAAATTAAGATAAATCTGCTTGCCACATTTGTATTAATGCAGTTTTACAATAACAATTAAGCTATAAAAGAAAGACTTGCTCTAAGGAGATGTCCCTCTGGCACATAAAACTTTGCATCTTGCCAAAGATCTTAGTTGCAGATACATTGAAATACATGTTCCTTCCTGACATAACATCTGAAGTTTGGCCATGATTTATCACTAACAGTCTTGGCACCTGCCAATGTTTCTTATTGCCTTGCAATTTAGAAATGCTTCTGACAAACATTCTTTGCTCCCTCTGAAATATGTAAGCATTATACTAGATAGGCACTTATTGTAATTGGTCGTTTTAATGCATTATTTTAAATTAATTTGTTGTGTTGCATGATTAATATTTTCAGTGAATTTCATTTGAAACTATTAATTTGGAATATTTTGTTTCCCTGGAGACAGTTCTTCCCTTCACTCCTGGTGCTCCCAGCTCATGTCTGTGGACAACAGTACATGTACATCTTCTTGACACCTTGGGAGATAAGCTTACACGATTGCCTTTCATCACTCAGATCAGTGCTCCAACTGGAGTTTCTAAATTAATTATATCTCCAAGATTTTCCTTCCTCACAGAGCTTCTCTAGGCCTGTGCCACTTAAGTGTTTGTGCTTTTTAGAAAAAATAAATAACATCTTAAAAAAGATTAAGGTTTTGGTTGAAAGCAAGTGTTGCACATAATGCAAAGCTTGATATGTTGTAACAATTTTTGTGAGGTGCTATGACCTACAGAGTAGCATCACCTTAAGAAACACAAAAGATCTTAATTTTCAAAAGTTCAGGGCACTCCTGGACTGCCGCAGCTTTGATGGGAGTGTTGGGTCAGCCACTGGCCTTCACCTGCAGTGAGGAGGATTTTTATCAGAGAGTGAGTTTTGGCCTATACATTTAAACGGTATGATCAAAACGCTTTTTTTTTTTTTAGACTAGGTAAGGATTTCAGTTCCTCAGTTTAATGCATTCGGGTCTGAAACAGTTGTTCTTTGCAACTGTGAAAAAAGGAATTGTTCAGGAGAAAGTTGTACTTTATGCTGAAGTTGAACTTGAAGTGATCTCCTGAGATGTCTTTTATTTGTCTGTTAAGCAGAATACATATTTATGGTGCTGTATAAATAATAATAATAATGCTATCACCTCTCTGTATTCTGTTTATTGTAATCTGTTTATTCTGCAAAACTCAGCAATGAAAGTAAAAATAGCCTCGATATGTTTTCGGTGAAGATCCATAGCCATTTTTATTTCATACAGACTTGTTCTCTCTTCTCCAGTTATAACGCACATTGTATTTCATAGAAATTTAAAGCTGTCAAAGGAAAACAAAACAAAACAAAAGAGCAAGTCTCAAAAATAAGTGTTCTGACATCATCAGGTAACTCTACTCCATAAAAGTATGAGGCTATATCATCCAATAATATTTTTGAGTACTCCTCAATCAAATCAGTGAAGAGTTCTACCTAAAAAATCACTGGTGGTCGATGGCCCAAGGTATTAAAAAAATGAAGTGGAACCATACAGCTAGAGGAATTAGTCATAAGACAGGGAATCTTTTACCTATAAATCTCAGTGTGAAACCATCTCAGTTTCAGTAAGTAGCAACACTAGTTAGGGATTGATGGCCTGTAGGGATCAACATTAAAAGGCAATAGCTACCACATTGTGGTATCCAAGATATTAAAGCTATTTCCCGTACCTAAAAGGGGAAATCAAGAAAGTATTTAGATATTAATGTTGGCCAGCATTTATGAAATGAATAGGCTTGACCTCAGTCCCCCCTCTTCTCTAGCAAAAAGGACACACTGCAAAAAGTGTCTCCTCATTTGTGACCTTGAAATCACCAGCTCCATGGATGATTAATTTAGTGTGGAGGGAGAAAGAAGACAAGTACATTGGTAAAGGAAAGAAACACAGAGGAGATTTGCAAAACCTGCTGCTCATAACTACACCCTTTTCATGGATAGATTTTCAAGCTTCTAGGCTGCCAATCCTACTCTTTTATCACCTCTAAATCTACTAATGGCATATAAAAAAAATTAAGAAATAATTAAGGGAGAAAATATTAACTGACAGTCTGGGCATTAATCATGGTATTTTCTATTAATCTAGTATGAAAGTCACCATCTTTAGGAGGTTTCATTTATCATGCTTCCCTATCTAAGCACTTCACAAAGGATTTGCAATAGTTTCCTCATTTTAAGGCAAGGGAATTACTACAAATGCAATAATCAACATTGGAAACTGCCAACAGCACAATTTTAAAAGCAATAATTGTATATTACTGCACAAGAAGTCAGCGTGTTTTAAGGCTCACAGAGACCAGTGGTCAGCCTTTCACTGAGCAATGTGTGCAACAGACAGGGGATGCATACTCTGGGAAGAGAAGGGGATCACACATGTTTGTAAACCTGGCCACATTAATATTTGGTTTCTTCTAAAATAAAATACAAAAAGACACCGCTACGCTGCTTTAACACCTCATTTGCAAAGGACTCCATTTGTCTGAATGCAAAGAGGGTTAGCTGAATGCATGGCTTTTCCATCTGCAAATAAAAAGTTGTCCAATGCAGCAAGAACCTTAACATCTCTGGGAAAATTAACATGATGCCCATTCTCGAAAGAATGCTTGAAGAGGCTGGGTGTTCTGTCCATTTGGAAGGATCCTATCCTTGAGCTCCTCCAGGGTCAGTCTCACAAGTTGCTGGCCCTTCTTAGGTGCCATGGATTTTGGGGAGGTGATGGGTTATCTGCAGGAAAGCTTGCACCTTGCAAACCCTACTTGCATGTAATGCTGTTGCTCACCTGCAGTGTCTTTTTTCCTTCCTTTTTTTCCCTCCCTAAGTTAAACATAGCAAGACCACATCCTCCAACATGACCAGGGCCCATTACTGCATCTTGTAGCATCTATCAAAATCCAATAACTGCATCACCTCTGAGAGCTTTTGCTACAAAGAAAGACCTTTGAAGTCTTTTTGTGCCATGTAAGACCTGTCAGTCCTTTGCTTCTGTCTAGCCCTTCCCGGCCATGGGTTGAAGTAGCTTATTAAAAATTCCTTACAGACCTACATTAGTATAAATTAAGAGGTAGAGGACATTATCCTGCATAAAGTGTGAATTTTTATTCAAATAATTCTATTAGCATAATTATCTTTTTGAGAAATTAAATGTACATTATTACACTTGATGTGCTACAAATTATAAAAGCAAAATTTCACTTGTAAGGTTGCACAGTTCTCAAGCAATTAGCCATATTGCACCCAGCAAACCAAAATTAAACACATAAATTAAATCAGCAGGGGGGATAACAATGTTAGAAAGGGGGTGTAGGCTTTATGTGGCTTGTTGCTTATGAAGCTCCAACTAAAGATAGTTCTGACAGGAACAGGTCAGATGAGTAGGGTTAACAGGTTTCCCCACATTTTTCTAACTTGTGATGTAAAATATCTTACTTGACAGAACAATTATGTGATCTACTTTCACCAGGCATAATAACATAATCTAAGCAAGTCATTTACTTGTGTGCTCTGTATATAACCTTGCAATATGCCCCAGATTTTTTGTAATACATAGCTGTTATTGGCATTTTAATCAATAGGCACATTGGGTCTGAATTCAGCATTCATACTTCTTTTATGATTATTGAATGCCTGCGGTTGTATCTATATGCAGCTACCTACACAAAAACATACAACACTTTGTAGCACTTTATAGACACACCTTTTATCCAGCAGGCATTAATTATTACAACCACCAAAATTTATCAACACACAGAACTATTTCCAGTATGACTAAACCATTTAGATAACAGCAGTAAACTAAATAGTATGGAGAAAAATATGAATGCTACTGACTGGGCTCCAAACGTGTCTTGAACTCACTGAGCTTGCTAAAATTCTTCAAGACAAGCCTTAACAGGAAATGTCCCATGTTTGAAAAAAATGCCTTTGCTTTGCCATACAAAGCTGAATTAAGACTGAGGAAATGCTGGAAACCAGGAATGAAATAGAAACGGAGTCCCAGATGCCCCGGCTGAGAGACTTAGCCTGTCCTTTGCTGTGCAAGTGCACGTTGTAATGATATGGAGGAGCGCTACCCATTTGCTATCAGTAGGTCACAGTCAGCGGGGACTGAGAGCACTTACAGCATGTTCTTCTCTCTCTGTCAGAGGAAAATTTTCTCTCAGGCCAAGCCTGTGAGTTGATTGTCCTCTGCATTTTATATGGTTCTTTCCTGAAAAATATCAAAAATTGCTTCTTTTTTCTGCCTGTTTCGTAGTGTTCCTAACAGGAAACTTAATATCAAATGTTTGGGGTTTGGGTTGTTTTCTAGCATAATTCAGATTATTTGCTTGGGCCTGAAATGTACTAACTTGTTTGGATGCTGACCACTTTAGGGAACGTGGTGCTGCAGTACCATGATGATATAGAAGAGATCTGTCAATTGGGGCATTTCAAGAGACAGGTCTTTCACTTGCTTTTGCCTCACTCCTCTTTTAACACGCCAGGGGTTTTGTTTGTTCAGTTCCTTGTGTCACACACTTTCCTTATTTTCTTGTCTCTTTATTGGAGACCCTGTTCTTATGTCCAAGAAGGATCAGATTTATAGGGAATCTTTTACACAGGAACATTATGTAGTATTTGTCTAGTCCATGCTAACTGCATGGATTGTGTATGTATTTGTATATGCATCCAGAGAGAAAATGAGCTTCTGATAAGATGCAAAAAAAAATGCATTTAAAATAACTTAATATTTTTTTGCTATAGTTGGAAAAAAGGGTCAAATTTTGTGAATTCTAGTGTCTGTTATGACAAAATTGAGCACAGGAAGAAAGAAACAGTAATTCAGAATCTCTCTCTGAATTCTTAACACTGAGATGAATCAGATCGATCCAATCACATTTGCATTGCTTCTGTTTTCCAGAAGAAAGTATGCCTTTCCAGAAAAATAAACTAATTGTTCATTCAGTCATACAGGTGTAAAGTTTTCAAGAACTGGGCAAAGAACAGTGAGATTAGTAAGTAGGACCATTCAATCACTATCACTAGAAGCCTGAGCATTTCCTCACCGAAATGCTCCATTTATTCCCCTCCTCACCCTTTGGCCTTCTATCAGTACCGGCAATTCCCTCTTCCAGCATATTTCCCTTGGACTCCCTTTTATGCCAAGGCTAGACATATCATTTCAGGACAGACTTTAACTGTCAGAGACTGTAAGATTCAGCATCTTACACCTTTCGAGGTGTATATAGGTGACAACTGACTACCCTTTCCAGGCCTGGAGTAACTAGATGTCTTGATGCTCAAATGAGAGGTTTCAAGGCTTAAAAGTTTACTGGGTTGGTTTCTTAAAATACCAGCAGTCTCCTGTTATCCTGCAGAACATCCACAGCTCCCTGCCAGTGCTCTGCACTGGTGAAACAGACAATGTCCATACTTTCTAGGGCTGCAAGGACATGAAGGCATGCCCAAGACACACTACTTTCTCTTCAGGTTTCCTTAGAAAACCTATGTGCCTTTTTAGCAGACTGTATTTGACTTCTGAGGAAGGGTCTCGGGGCGCTCCAGGTGTCTGATGTCCATCCTGCAGCACTGTGGGAAGGGCAAATGAGGCAGGTGGAGGTTCTTGGTCATGCACAAACACACAGCCACACCACGTGGCTAGCAAATGCAGCAAGTGCACTGACCAAGCTTCAAGTTTACTCAAAGATTATCTACTCCTGCCTTGAGAGTGTGCCAGCTGGAAGGAGTGTGAGGAGATGGTAAATTTGGCCTGAAAAGGGACTTTTATGAAGCCACAAAAAGCCTATTGAGTCTCATCACTGTATATCCATCAAGAACCTCTTTATTCTTGAAGTGCTGTATAAAGGGAATGGTAATAGGGGTGTATTTGGCTGTGACTACCCCAGTTTGTCAATATCCCTAATATATCAGCTTTCAGATTAATTAATTCAGTCTTCTTCCCTCCTATGGATGTAGCTTTTTCCATAGTTATAGCTGCCACAGTTTATCATCTTGTTCTTCACCTATCCATCTTTCAAGTAGCAAAGATGGTGATGTATCCACTCACTACATCTATCTCAGTCCCTCTCTTCAGCCCTGACACCTATTTTACCTTCTCCCTTCTAGTGGCACTAATACCTGCCACTAATACCTTCCATCAGCCTCCTTCCATGCCTGCCACATGAAATAGAAGATTTAAAAAAAAGGAGGAAAGGGGGAAAATTTTCACAACAGAGACAAGGAAAGGCATGAGGGGTGAGTTTGAAGTTGTCCCCATTGAGCTAGAAGAGACAAGGAAGGAAGCAGAGATAGGGAAAGGAAAAAAAAGCTGCTGGGTTATCAAGTAAAGTTGCACCAGGGAGAGTGGGACCTTTCTCAATACTGGATACAAGAAGGGGCTCTGCAGCTGTATTGCACAGAAACAACAGCAGTAACAAGAAACCAGAGGTGGTGTGATATGGCTAAATGTCACATATGTCCTGACAAAACAATCAGAAAGGCTCAGGTTATCAGTCCTACAATCTTCACCTTTCTTCAGTCTTACAATCTTCACCTTTCTGCAGTCTTACATGCAGATGAAATTTACAGACCTTAACACATTTTTGCAAAGAAAGAAGTGCAATGCCATGGTTTGATCTATGCAATGAAGAGCATTAGTCTGAATGTTCAAGGGCTTTTACTCCTCTCAGTATTTGTAGAAGAGCTCTTTAAAATCAGTCTGAAAACTATATATAACTACGGTTTTGATTATTAAAGCTTTAACAGTACTAGGCACCAAAAATTCAATACAACAGGATTTCTGTGTTCCTCTAAACTTTTTATTTAACCAGCACGACAAAGAAAGAAAAACAGATAATGAAGGTAGGGGCTGTGTTTGGAAAGCATGCAAGGCAGCTCACCAAAACTGTGAGTCCAAGTCATGTAACCAATATTTAGGAGTCGTGATAAGGAAATTGAGAGCTGCAAAATACTGCATACCATATATAGATGTCTCACAATACTTTGTCAGGTGTAAATACTACATCACATACAATGAAGCTGTGATACAGAGCTTACATGATTTTTTGAGGGAATTTTTGTCAGACACAGATTTTTCTGGCTTCTGTTCAATTGCTTTGACCACAAGACTATCACAAGTTAAAGAGGACTGTAATCTACTGGGGTCTAACTGGGCTTTATCAATCTTTTTTCATTATTATTATTTTAAATAAATAAATGGAGTGTATTAGTGATATCTTAATGCTGTTGTTGCCCAGGGCAGCTAGAACTGGAGCAGGAATTAAGAGAGACTTTCACAGTAAAGATAGAGGCGAAATGAAAATGGAAAAAAGTAAATCCAAACCCTTAGACAGTCATGGCAACTTAGGTCCTTATTTACCCATGAGGATCAAGGGAACATAACTGATCTGTAAAGGTTTACAAGTTGCATCTGATGGTCTTGAGAAGGAAGTACAAATATAAGGAACAAAGAGGCAGAATCTTGTTTAAACAAAATGCCTGCAGGATGCGTTCTCCCTCAGGTCCTAATTTTAGGGAGGAGAAGTATGAAATCCTATGGTCTTGCATCTGTAGTTTCTTATTTTTTGTGTCTTTATAGGAATGAGACATAATGTCTTTGACACACGCATCTTTCTTTGCCAGTGTTTGGCACCAGTTTAGACTTGTCCAGGGGTGAAGTGATTAAAAGCAGAAGATTATCCATGTGTCATTCAACTTTCTCAAGGCAATTCACTACTAAGCCTACATTTGAAGATATATCCATTAATTTTCAACAGAACCCAGTGCTGAAAAGGTGGCAGAAGTATAAGTTTAGCCAAAACAGCTAGAAGAGTGTAAAGCACTTCCCACAGCTTGATAAAGTTGTTCTAAAAGTAATCTTGTGTGTTTTCTCAATATATAGATTCAAGGGACTTTTTTTTAATCAGTGTCTCTAAAACAATGAAAATCAGTATTATATGAATGATGGTACTCCCTGATTAGCTAATTATTGTTCGTATAATTAACTGAGAGCAACTAATCACACTGATACATCTTTTGAATAATTGACTGATTGAGGTAATGACTAGCTTTCAAACATATTTGTCACTAATTTGTAACTCCCATAGGTGAAAATATGCAATAAAGTCGATAGCTGCTTGGAATTTGAAGTAAGAGAACAATCTCTATTCATGTCCATGTCACACTGCTGTGATGAAGCAGCTTTTTAAGTGCTCCTTGAGGGAGTCTGCACATTTGCCATTTTGTCATTAGTATACTCAACTCTCTTCCCCCAGAGGAGATCGGCAGAAGGAGATTGAGGAAGGTAGAAGCAGCATCCTAAAAGGGGGAAGATACTCCTCTGTTTGCTTGAAATATTATTCATATGCTCTCTGAATTACACACTGGTGAAAGATGCCAAGTTAACAGCCTGGGACACTGGAATTTGTTTTTATCCAAAGACTATGGGAAAAAGAGAAGCTATCTGCTTTAATATATAGCTGGCTTTAACCTTGAATGTTTTTCTAGCAGATTGGTTACTTTGCTAGAAAACACTGTTCCAAGGCACCAAAAAGCCCTGCACACATTCTGTCAAATACAGCAAATAATTTTACCCAGAAGAATAAAGGGAAGAGGAAAATGGGAAAATGCATAAAAATTGAAATATTGTATATCAGTATTTCTGAACTATTGTAGTTTGCTTTTCCTTTTGACCAAAATGTTCGAAAAGGATGAAAAAGATCAAATTACTGGAATAAAATAAAAGTCTTAGAAGTTTGGTTTTGGTCAGATGAATTTGGAGTACTCCAGTGCTGACCAGCACTGAGTGTTGGTCAATATAGTGTCAACATAGCTATCCAGAGAGACAGCTCCTTCAGGAGGTGACACAAATTTCAGGCGTACCTGCAAAAGCCTCTCTGCCTCCATCATTTGTCCAGAAGGTGTATGTAGGCAGGTCAACTTGATTAGAGATCTCTCAGCTGCCTGAAATCCAATGGTGTGAACTCTCAAAACATGCCACTCTGCTTGAATTAAATATTGTAGGCTGATGTGAAGGGAAAAAAAAAGGGGGTATGTGTCTCACTGAAAGTATAAAAGCATTTCTGTTCAACACAGATATATACATATTTATTTAATTTGACACCAAATTAAAAAAAAAAAAACAAAGAAAAAAGTGCTTTACAGCATAATTCTAATCTCCCATTGTAAACGTAGCACTTGACACATTGTTCTTTGTCCCCTCACATATAGGTTGAGAGCACTGAATATTTTACCTGAAAAAAACAGATGATGGCTCCAAAATTTTGATTACTGTTGGCCTACCATGGATATCTTCAGGCTATTAAATCTTGTAGATGAAAGAAAATCTGTTTCTTCAAATCATGCATCATGGAGCTTCACTACAGGTCTGAATTATGACAGGATAGACAAAGGTCAACTGCTGCCTGGTGGAGAAAGGATCTTGTCACAGGTTTCAGGCTCAGATTTGCAGCCGCAGAGTTAGATGCTAGTCTTCTTTGTGGACAGGGAAAGGAAAGAGTGGCATGAACATTGAGTTGTTGCTAATCTAGACAGAAAGCAAGCATTAACCAGCAGTAATTTAAGAGGTGGTTTCCTCATTTTGGTATGTCACTCCAAAAGTGAACCTAAATTGACAGCAAAACCACCACTTGTAGAGATGCCTTTCAAAGCTGGGTGAAGAAGGCAGTGAACTTAGATCAGAGAACCAGCTAACTCTCACCACTATGCTGACTTAAATGGCATGCTCATGAGTAATACCAACAACTAAGATTTGGCCTTGAAACAAGGCCAGATTTGCATGCAGTGCTCTGATTTAGGACTGCAGATACACAACTTGGCCACACATCACGCTTGACTGTGCTAGTGTTGATTTCCCCCGTCCCTTCCTGTGCATAGCCTCAGGGTTGCCATCAGCACATAATACTGCAGGGCTGCAGAACCAGAGGCTTCTGATGCTGATGAAGGCAAAAGCCAATATCCCAAAAGCTGACATAACCCTGACCGACACTGGCTGGTGGGTCCCGCAGCCTAGAAACAGACACCTTTAACCACTCAGTCACCCAGACAGGACATTTTTAGCCTGTATCTGGTCTAGACTTTGTATGCTATTTCCCATTCCTCGTGGCAAGTGTCATTTAGCCCTCACCACAGTTCTTCATTTTGCCTGCCTTTGTGACACTGGAATTGTGCAACACCTCTCAAGTCTCCAGTCTGAGCAGTCCTACAGGCTGTCAAATCAGTTTTCAAAACATAAGATCCAACTTAAAATGATCAGAGGAAAATAAAAAAAAACCCCATCTGTCTAACCAGGCACCAATCACTGTGTTATCTGAGCACCTCACAAATAAAGCATGTCATACAGAACATTTGTCACCATTTATCTCAGGGGTGTTATTTGCATACCGGTCTGTATCTTAGGATTTTGCAAATTGCTTAAAGGTATTTGAGTCATGGCACAAAGAACAAGGTGAGCAGTAATTGCAGTCATTCAGACCTCATGGTGCTTTCCACAAATGTAAAATAACCAAGTTAGCTAATGAGATAGTCCACACCTCTAAAAGGATTTGAAAAGAAAAAGGACTCTATCTTCTCTTCTTATACTAACATTTCAGTTAACTGCTGAAAAGCTCCAGCTGACCATCACAGGGAGTCATTCCTGTGCACGTAAGTGTATCTAAAGCAAAAAAGCCCAACCTGCCATTAAGACAATGTAAAGCTTGTAAGAGAGGTTAAGTGCGTGTCTGTCTGTCTAACACACCACAGTCGGATTCAAGAACACCAGACCATCCGCAGTCCTGTTACACCCCTGCACCCAGAGGACCCTAACTCCACTTTTCCTTCCATACCTCTACCTCGAAGATGGAGATAACTGCACTTGTTCTACTCACTTGGGTACTGTCAAGATTTTTCAAAAATCACTTTCAGAAACTTCACAGAAAACATTTCTGAGTTTTAATTGATCAGACACATTTTTTTCTGGTAGCAGGACAACGATGATGGAAAAGCGGTAGGTGGCAGAAAATGTTTCAAGTTTGGATTAAAAGTACGTAGGATGCAGACCACTGGGATGAGCCCTCCTGCAGGAGGTGTTGCAGAAATATTTCCACTTCCAGGGAACATGCTGTACTAGTGAAAAAAATTTCATCCCTTACTCGAACGTTGACTCTTTTTTTGCCTTTCTCTGACTAAGTCACACCCCAAGGGGCCAGAAGGCTAAGTGTTTTTTCAAGCAATTATACATAATTACACGGTGATACAAAGTGCCATAAAATGAACGAGAGAATACATTTGCAAAAAAGTGCTTTTATAATCCCTGTCATGGTGCACATGGAACATTTTATCCACGCTCAATCTTCCTATTTCCTAAATTTACATTATACATCATAGTGGTATTATAGGTAATATCATCTACTGAAGTGTGTATTAATTAGCTTGGCTTTACTTCTAAACAGAGGTCATATAGTTAATTATTAACCAGTTGAAGGAGTCAAAGAAGTCCTTTCTTATCATGTTCTGTTCCATAATCTTCATATTGTAATATATCCCAGAAAAGGTGCAAGGACTAGTCTTACAGGAAATAGATTAACATATCATTATTCTTCAGAAGTTACCACGTAGGTAACTCTTACAGCTGTGAGCCAAAGAAATCTATATTAAACAAACCCTGAATCTGCAGAGTCCTAAGCTGTCCCATCTATTCAAATGGGGCAAGCTTCTGTGATATTGGTGATACTTTATATGGCAACACTCTTGAGCTCTGCAAAGCAAGGACAAAGGAATAGAAGTATCATCATGCAAAGGAGCTACATTACTTATCCTGTAGGCTTGGCTACTCACTGAAGTAGGAAGGATAAGAAAGGAGATTAATTTATACAGCCTGACCCACCTCACATTAGCTGCACAGCCACATTTCCTTATTCGTGGTAAATGTAAGGTAATCTTTCCCTGCTTATAAATTTATAAATTCACACTCCATCATAACTGGTGGAGTTTCGTTTGTAATGATTCCCCAAATGCCTGTTCCTTGAAGAAATCCTCTTACCCTACATGGTAAACTGCCAGGGGTTGTGACTCTTTTTGGGGATTCTTCTATATCCCAAAGATATGCACATTTCAATACTTCAGGAGAAAACACCACACTACAGGCAGAAAATTTATGTTTTGTGCAGAAAATAAAAGAAACAAAAAAGGACAAATCAACAACTTATTCACAATTTATGACTTGCTAAGCATTTTGCTTCATAACCACAATCTGTTTACATGAATTGCTTTAGTGTAAGAGTCAGAAAGTTAATTGCTCACTTGCAGGAACCTTAGATAAAAGCTTGTTCAGTAACTATAATTCACTACAGCCTACCAGAAATCTGGAAGTAAATAACTTTACACCAAAGTAATTCTACTGCCCTCTGACAATTCACAAGTAACAGAAGGGGTTCGAACCAAAAAGAGATTGTCTTACGAGAGGGTATGATACTGATTGTAATTTATTCCAGTCAAAGCTCCCAAGCAGCATAATTTCTGTGCTCTTTCATATCGCTGAGTATCCATCTCAAGAACATCCTAAAGCTTGGGTCAAGGTTTTCAAAAAACAGTGCCTGTGCTGATCTGCTCCCCGAGCCATATTCAGTAGTCATATACCTTAAATGCCACAGCCATACTTTTAACAGTCTGCATGTTTCTGTATTCAGTGGGACTTCAGGAGCCTTTAAGATAACATCCAGAAGTGACTACATCATGTCCTTCCTTATGCTTCCCATAAACTGAAATGTCATCTCTATAAACTTCCACTCCTTTTAGGCCCTCTGGGCAGCATCTCACTCACTTTCCTTCAGACCAAGGGTCTGCAGAAGCAATAACTCCCTAACAGCTTTTTCACTTCATCATCTGCTGTTGCCAAGCTGAACAAGAACTTTGGGGAACCTGCAGGCTGCACCCCATGAGGGCTATATTGACACGCTAGGTAGCATGGAAATAGAGCCCAAGCCTAAGCAAGCAGTCTAAACATTCAGCTTCCATCCCTCCCTGTTGCATGGTTTGGCACATTTTTCTTTCTGCCCAAGAACAGCTTTTTTATGGGGACCTCTGAAATTGCTGGCTGCACAGGGTGGGTTTCCAGCCTCCACAGCAACCCGCCCTTGAAGCACACACCTCTCACAAAGCCAAGGCAAAGAGGCTTCCCTGTGCACTTGCAAGAGGTGGTGGAGGGGCCTTGGATTACCAGATTACAAAGATGTCACTCACATCCTCTTTGCCTTTGTAGCATGTGGGGGCTTTGAATGGATCTAGACAACTGATTTGTTACCTTGAGCTGGTGAGCTTTTGTCCCTTTACAAATCCCAGTCACCTCTGCCCTCACATCAATGTGAAATGCAACAACTATATTGCACACCTTAAAAATAACAGTCCAGGCTTGTTCATGAATGCCTGTTGAATGCCATTGAACTCAGAAAATAGGTAACTCTCACTTGTGTTTGCCCTTTCTCCCTGGCTCCTTTGCTTTGACAGACACATTCCCAATATCCTATTATCTTACATGTTTGTACTACAGTAAGTAGGCATAACTGATTTACCTTTTCTCTAGCATTCATTGCTTTCTATACTTTTATCCTGCCCCTTCTTATTCATCTTTTCTTCTCAACTGAACAAAGGAGTTTGTTAGAAAAAGGAGAACAAGATTATCACTGAAAATCACTGTGAATCTTTCTTCACTTCACTGCACAGCCTCTGCCTAGAACCTTTCCTCAGCTTTCTATCTCCCATTTAAAGAAATAGGCACTTCCTAAACAGGGTTTTTCTTTTTTTATTCTCCAACATGGGCTCTATCAGAGCACAGAGCCAGACAACTTTCCAGCACCTTCATCTTCACAGTGACATCCCATACTAGCCCTATCCCTGGTGTAACAGCCTTGGGCCAAATGAAGCAACAGACAGAACAGCAAAGTTGTACCATATGATGATTCATTAAATTCTTTCATCTTTTTAGTGAACTTTAGCAAGTGCAAATCAGGAAAAATGTCTGTACCAAGTCACCAGCAAGGTTTGCCAAACCGTAAGTGTGTCCCACCCAAAATCATAAGCTGGCTATAAGGCCAGAGCTTTAGGAAGCCACATGTTAGTGAGGGACTTTCACTATGCATGTGGTGCTTCCTTGTTATAAAAAGTGATATTTTCATTTGACTTCTCTAAAGAAGCAAAATTACCAACCAGGAAGCAAAGAGGGTTAAGAGATAGGGAGGGTTATAATCACAGAATTAGTACCAGCACAGAAGTCTCCAAGAGCAAATGCACTTAGGAAAAAATTACTCAGTAAACATACGAATCTCTGCTAACCCAATAATATGATTCATTATACTGTTGGGTTAGCAACTGACTGACAATAAGTACTGTTTGTTTGATCTCAAATTTTATTTATTTCTTCTAACTCAGATAAATAAATCTTGTTTCAACCGTAATGCATGACTCATTGTTCTGTAAAAAAAGCAGGTTAGTAGAAGCAGTTGCCTCAGATGGGAAGTATCAGGCACCTCTCTTTATCTCTCACCTCTTTTGTAGCAGTAACTGCTTGGTGTGGCGATGATAAGAGAAGCACTATTCAAGAGTTCAAATGCTCCCAGTGAAACTAAAAATCAGTGGTGAAAACAGCCCAAATTGAAGAGCAGAAGTCAAAAAGTCCCCCTCAGACTGTATGAAGGGATAGGAAAGAAGCAGAGGAAATGAGAGATAGGAGGATGACCTGCTTTTTCTGTGCCTTTTCACTAAATGATTCCAATAAACCTAAAGCTTTCTTTTTTCGATAGTAAATAGAAAATTCCTTCAATGAAGCCCATCCCCTACAGCCACAGGATTTGTTCCCTTAAAAAAAAAAAAAAATCCAAACCCCAAAACAAACCCAAAAAACCTGTTCCTTTTGCCAGTCTATAAAGGTGAAGGAAATTAAAGTTATAGGGATCAAGCTGGCTGTGCCATCTATGCATTCATTCACTTTCTGATTGAACCTCACTCGTGATGCAGGATATGGCTCTGCATGAAATTGGGAACCAGGCTGAGGAAGCAGCAGTGGTTTCCCAGTTTATTACCTGTGGGCAGCATGGGGCAGCACTGGTCATGGTGACCAGAGATGAAAAAACTGAGGCTGTTGGAGAAGACCGTATTGCTTACAAATTGATTGCTTTGATTGTTTGCTGGGCAGCTGAGGTCTAGCCCCATCTAGATCCGAACAATATCATTGCATTCACACACCTGAACACTTTGAAAGCGTTGCACCCCATTTGCTCATGCAAAGAATATTTAATGTTAAGGATGTTTCCTGCTAGAAGGGGGATGAAGAGAGGCTGTACAGGTTCCTGGTAGTATGATAGGATTTCAGCTTTCCAGTGGTATTTTGCAACCTTGAAACTACATCTTCATTGGCAATGCACTTTGAAATTTCTGAAATCCATTTATATACTGAAAAGCTCTTGAGGACTTTTCTTATTTTCATGCAATCCACAGTATTGTGCACAAAAAGAGAATTTGAAGAAATTTTTGAGTCAGAAGTGACAGACACATCAGGCTGCGCACCCAAGAGAACCACAGTTGAGGAGAGTATAGATTTGCCATTCTTTTCTGGCAGTTCATTTAGTGCTTGCTGTGTGTTTATCATGGGAAGGTAACATGCAAAAGCATTTCTAGAAAACCCCTTGTTCTAGGTGATTTGGAGATCATAAACTGTTTTAAGGATCTTCTCCACATCAGGCTGTACCTGTGTCGCTTATAGCTTTGTAAGACTAGAACTGTTTAGGTGGAAGTACTCATTGTTCATCTTTTGTTCTTGTTGGTTAGCAGTTTTCTTTATTTTGGAGAAAAAGAATTAGTGTTCATCTAATAATGAAGTTAGGAGAAAATCTTTTCCCTTTTTTCCCTTTCCTTTTTTTTTTTTTTTTCCCACTTCTTCCCAACCTCTTTGAAAAACATCAACATTCTCTAATTTCAAAGAAACTCTGGTCCTTATATCAGGAATGTACCTTTCCCTCTCCCAAATGAATAAACCTCCCAAATTTCACCTCGTTGTAGTTCATTGGAAGAAGGGAATACCTCAGCTCATACTTGGAGGGAAAATTTAAGTAAATGCCCAGGTTCCAGCACTTCATTTCTCAAATGCCTCCCCTGCTGCACATGATCCAGCCCAGGACTGAGGTAGGTTTCTGGCAGTTAAACTTCTGAGAAAGCAGTGTGGTTCAAATGTCGAAAAGATCACAGCCACATCTTAGATGAGTTATTGTTTGGGAAAAACATGCTTGTAAAACAGAGGACAGATGAAACTGCAGGACCAGCAAATAATACAGTGGGAAAGAGACCTAGAGAGTTCCTTAGTCCAACCTCAGGGTCAGACAAGAAGCCAGAACAAGCTTACTGGGGCTTTATCCATTTAATCTCTAAAAACCTCCAAGGATGGCACCTGCTAAGCCTCTCTCAGCATCCAGCTCCATGACTGGACTGTTCTCACGGGGAAATAGTTTTTCCTTCTATCCAGGCTGATTTCTGTCTGGTTTCTAAATCGCTTGCTCCATTCAGCAACGGTCCCCCATTTTTCTTGTTCAGCCTTTTACTGCTAACATAGCATAGAAGCACCTCTTGTTTTCCTTGACATCCTTCAGAAGTATCAACTCCAGCTGACCTTTGGCTTTCCTAACACCACACCTACCTGCCCAGGCAGTTTCTAAATCCCTCCTTTGAACCCCTTCCCGCTGTCCACTCTCTGCATACCGCCTTTCTTCACTGCTCAGCCATCTCCTGGCTCTGCCTGACCCTAGTTCTCCTCACCCAGCTTGACAGGAAGAGACAGAGCATCAGTCAGAGATGGGAGACAGGGCCAGGGAGAAGGAAGGGATCGGACAAGAAGTCGGAAACAGCAAAAAAAAATGCCGAGGTGCGTCTCTGCAGAGAGGCCGCCT
>NW_009918408.1:0-6723 GCF_000696875.1 Nestor notabilis
CATTTAATTTGGGGGAGGGGAGGGGGAATGGGAGAGGACTTCTGGTTATATGCATTTTTAAAAGTTCTTAACATTTGAGGGCTCTCTCTCTCTCTTTCTCTTTTCTTTTGTTTTTGGTTTTTGCAGTTTTCTTTTTTTTTAATCAGGGCTTAACTCCCTAAAGTTTTCCAGGGTTATGTCCTCAGCAAACCCTGGAAAAAAGTGAAAGTAGAAGGCATTGTAAACAGTCCCCTCTGAGGGTCGATTTAAATGTAGGAAATGACCCTGAGCTGACACTAGGAGAGTGACTGGTTACTAATTACCCACCTCCATGAAAGTAATTTAAATGCTGATGTGGACGGGACAAAACTTTGAAATACTGATACAGAAAGTGAGCGCAACCACACTCAACTGCACAGGTACTTTGCTGTCCATGCCAACATCCTACAGGTTTGTCCCATCAATAGTGGCAATTAAAATCCTTCAGACAGAGGTGGAGTCACTGCTGACAGCTACTGTTGGCAATATCAGTCCATTTTCTAGGAGAGGTGGACCTCTGTTTTTAAAGCCATGAAGCTATTGCATCAGCAAGATGTCCCTAAGTGCTCATGCCCCTGACAGAGCTTACAGGTGTTTGGCAAAGGAAAGCAGGAAAGTTTAAAAAGTTGTTGAATTCATATTTAAGTCTTTTCTGTTTGCTACTGTAATCTAGCTTGCTGGGAAAACAGCCTGCATTTTAAACAACATGGGGGGGGGGGAGAGAAAAAGAAAAAAAGGAAAGAAAGAGAAGAAACCCACTATACCCTATGTTGCTATGAAGTTGAGCTTTTGTTTTTATTTAGACTAAGAACCCTCACTTCTGCTGAAGTTGAGTGCTCTTTCCCAAAAAAGTCCTGTCACACAGTTTCAAAGTGTGTTTCCCGGGGATGGGGAAAGAAACTTGTAATGCAGTGGGATAATTCCTCTAGCGTATGGTTTGGAGTACACTGCACAGTGGTTTGACTTAGAAATGGATAGTTAGTTCTAATGACTGTTGTTACAGTGTGGTTTTGTTTCTGGCTGTGAACCCTTTTAAAAATAAGCATGGCTCACAACACTTGACTTTGGCTCATACAAGAGCAGTAAGAAATGCAATGACTCCTCGAGCTATTCTTGCTAATTAGAAGAAATAGCTCCACATAACTTTTCAAATTAAATTTAGCCCTATTTTGTGGACTATTTTCCTTCCTAACCTTGAGCACGTCTCTCTTCCACTCCCTTCCACAGTCTTTTAATGCCTTTGGGATAACAAAGCAGTTGATGTCAGAGGTACTATTAGGCTCTTCCAGATCTACTTCAAGTGCAATAAACAAGTTGTCTTTTCCATGAAGGTGAGGATGGCCAAAAAAAGAAAGAATCATATTATCTTATTTTGACTCCAGTCTCAATTCTCTCCTCCAGCCCCTGTTGTGTCTTTCAGTTAGAAGCCAGAAAGCTCTCTCTTCTGCTTTCCATGAGTAGACTGGATAGAAACCCCTGGTTCAGGAAAAGGGCTGGGGAACAAGAAAGGGACCTTGGTTCTGTCTTTGACTTGCTGTAAGCTTGGGCACGTCACTTAACTTCTCTGTGCCTCAGTTGACCCTGTGTGCTGAACAGGGCTAATGCATACACTGCTTTTGTAAAGCATTTTTGGCTCTTCAGAAAAGCAAGAGCTATGCATGCAAATGTTACCAGTAGGACATTCTGGGAGAAGCAGAGCATTCATGTGTGCAGTAGGTAACCACAGATCTGAGGCAGGAGAGCACCAAAACCAACTAAGCCTATGAAAGGCTTTGTCGGGGAAGAAGACAATTACACACTAATAGAGCTGTAAATGCTAAAGCATTCTCTCATCACCACAAAGTGCCACTGCTCATCGCTCTATGGTGTAAATGAAAAGAGTGGAAAGGGAAAATAGTGGCTTAATGTTACATGCCATGTCACTCACATGTGCACACGTGTTTTGGGACATACGCTCAAAATGGGGAGGAAGAGGGTGATCCTGTTATAGAGAAAAGAATAGCTTCACCATTCTATCAACCTTAATTGATGTAAGGATAAAGAAATGTTGATACGCTTGTTTTAAGTGCTGCAATGGTACAGCATTGCTTTGAGTGCTTTAAGCTCTTCTATCTTATTCACATACACATCTAAAATCTGTATGTAGAGGATACATAAATAAATTTAGGATTTGCAATAGGTCAAAGATCAATTATACACATTTTTCTGTATTTCAAACTTTCATCTTGACTGGCTGTTAAAATAATAACTGGGAGTTAAAGTATTTGATGGAAACATTTACAACTCTAATGAAGTATAATATCATAAGACAACATTGAAGAGAGATTTATCTGTCAGGCCACTTTATTGATCTTTTTGACAGACACTGAGAGACTATTTCTTTGGGTTGCTTTTCATTGTCTACCTTAGGTTTCCTTCTACATCACTGTGTGTGTCAACACGCTCTGTCTGCATACAGCAAAATCTTCTGCTAGTGACCATTGCTCAGTGCTCATTTCCCAGGCAGGGATGCTTCCACTTATATTTCCTGTCTCTAGGGTATTTTATTTGTCTGTACAAATCTCCAAGTTTAGCCAGACAAAAATGATAACAATAGCAACAATATTTTTTTAAATCTGTTATTCTTGGGTTGCTGTTTTTTAAGCCACATGGAAACATACAAATTAGCTAACCTTGATTTTCAACTATAGAAAGCTCCTCTGCCAACCATAATCTTCTGTGTCTGTTACCTGCCATGACTGGTAATGAATCAAGACAGCCTGGATTCTGCAGGAGCAGTGACCAGGGATAAAAGTTAATCTGTTTCATAATTGTATTTTTATATTGCTGAACATATTTTCTGGTTTGATTTTTTTTAAGTGCACCTTCTTGGGTCTTCCTACCCTCCTAAAATGCTCAAATTTATGCTCATGTAATGTAAATAAAGAAAAATCATCCAGGAACCCTTCAAATGTTCCTAATTGCCTACATACAATATGAATTGAGGAAAACACTTTGAAAAGTGGTCAGTGAGAAAGGAGACTATGGGGAAAGGAAACAAACAAACAGGGACTGTGGCAAGGTTTCGCCTTACAAAGTAGTTTAAAGGCTTTTTTCCATGTAATATACAGCAGCTTCTTACAATTTTCTTAGCAGTAGGTAGTTTACAGTCATCTGTACCTAGAACAAATCATGTCAAAAATGAAGGTCTGTAGTGATTGCTGGGTATAATTTTATACATTTAGCTGATTCTTCTGAAAGCTTCCACTGTGCTGCTGTTGTCAGACTAAATTATCAATTTAGCCATTTGTTGTTTAATGAATAAAAAACTATGGCATTGGAGATGTTGTGGTTTCAATAAAACAGAAGCTTTAACAACTCAAACTACAGAAAGCAAAGTGTGTACTGTATATCAGAACAGTGTTTTTATTTTTTAAATACCACTTTAGATGAAAAAAGTCAATTGCATATTCACTTAATACATTTCTCCACCTTCAGCCCAATGATGCAGACCAAGCCTGTTTACTGTTCAGTATCTTACTGTTCAGTATCTTGTAAAAGGAAACCAAAATACAATATGTGCAAGGTAATAAGCCATTAGCACAAACATGCTCCCAGTAAAAATCTTTTGTGTAGGCACCCTTTCTAGAAGCTGCCAATTGTGGGTGATAGAAGTATTATAAAAGAAGTGATTTAAATACTATTTAAGGCATTAAAAGCTGAAGAGTATCTGTTTAAAGCCTTAAAGTAAGGGTTGCATGTACCTAATACCTTTTAAAATGCCCTTCTGCTGATTTATATTCATCCTGAACCTGCTAATAATGAGTATACACAAGCAAATACCATCTTCCACCTATTCAGCATGTCATTGATATGAAAGCCCCAGAAAATATCTCACGTAATCAGTGTGTTCAGAGAGTTATCTAGCACAAATTACTCATTAACTCAATAGCACATAATAAAAAAGAACATCAATTAATTAATGAGTCACCCTCAGATCACTTTGATTACAACACAGCTCTGTTGAAACAGCAGTTATAAATGGAGCTGCCGCTCTTTATTCATTGTTTGCAATTGGCCCATTATTTTGCAGAGACCAGTGTCATATTTAACACATGCCTGCAGGTAATTGTGTGATTAGTTTCATAAATGAAGATGCAAGGGGAGAACGCGGGATGTTTTGCTCTACAGTTGAGTGTGAAGATGCAGGAATCCACCATACCTCCTGCAACCCTGCCATGCCAGCAGACCTCTGCAGCACTCATGAGGCCAGCCTGCCTCTGGACTGGAAGGTCCTAGTCACAGGACAACACTCAGAACTAGTCATACAGACCTCTATTTTAGTATGAAGATCTCAAAGCCCTGGGCAAACACCTTTGGCTTAGATCTCCCAATAGGCCACATTGCTGGTATTTCAAAGAGAAGCATAGAGAGGCAGAGACATTTAAGAGGGCTGCTCAAGATCATGCAGCATGTCTGTATTCCTCAAATTATTACACGCACGACTCGTAAAACCTCACACAACCAGCCCATCCTGGGCCTTGCCCAGACAGGCTCCAGTGCTACACTTGGAGCAACACATCTAAACTCTTCTTTGATGCTGAGGGATTGACCAAGGAGAAAGGAGAGGCTGAAAATCCAAAGCTTCATTGTGGTGAAATGTATTTGGTGAATCTGAGCTGGGGAGGAAAGTGAGGCGGGCTCGTTGAGTTGAGGGGTTTTTTTAAGTTTTTAAGAGGGAAGATGAATAAAAGAACACAAAGTCACCATCTAAAGTTCCTAAACTATCTTGGTTAAATGCCATTCCAATAAGCTTATAGTGTAATTATAACAGTTCCCTTAGGTAAGTAAGAAACATCTGTTAGTAACACATAGCAGGTGTTAGCAATTACACATACTGATTTTTTTAAAGTGTTTTTAATTAAAAAGAATTCTGTTTTCTGAAAAGGAAAGCATGGTAAGTCCAAACAAGCTTTTGTTTGTGTGGCTCTAGATCATGTAATATGCAAAACGATAAAGGTAAAATCAACTTAAATTAGCAAGGGTTTGCACATTTGACTCCAGATTATTGCAATCAAAGCCAAATTGGGATTCATTGCATTATTGTAAAGCATGTAACATTAGTATTCTAAGCAAAGTCTCATCTAATGTATGAAATCCATACAGTTCATGTAATCACTGAAAATATCTAAGTAGAGCATTTGAACCTAGGAAGACTGCTGTAGTTAAGCAAAATATTATATGTACTGCAAGCAACTGCAAGGAATTCTGTTTAATAGTTTATTCACATTCCCTTTGTCCCACTACTGGGAAACAGTTTCTAGATTATGTTAGAGCAAAATCAAACTATGTTGTCAAATTACTTTGAAAAACTAGCCAAGAGCAATTTACATTTAGCAATCTGATATGCTGTGCCATTGAGAAATAACAAGAAAGAGCCACATTGGAAGGCCAGCTATTTAGAGGTGTTTTTAGTCCAAATTAGAAGATAACAAGATGACAAATTTGTTTCCCTGTCCTGACGCTCTCTCTCCATAGATGCCAAGATGAAGATATCAGGCATATCAGGATTCACATCTCACCATAAACATCGACTTCCCTTTTCTATAAAATACATAAGCAAGCAAGCTGGCAGGAAAAAGAGCAAGAAGAACCAATATTACTACAATCTATGGATTTGTCTTTGTACCCAGCTGGGATCAGCTTGTGCTTCATATACCAGTTTGTCATATACCAGTCTGTGGTTCCTTTAACAAAAGTGTCTTTGAACTCCAGTGCAGAAAAGTAGTCTTTCTAGCTACGGTCTACAGCAATATAAATGAGACTATTTTTCTTTATGTTCTTCCCAACAGTGTGTTTTTTATGAGGAAACACATATATAAAATAATGGGTATGGAAAAACCCTATTAGTAGACTGTTAAACCAAAGAAAAAAATGCATACATATTTTATTAATCTAACTGAATGAACAGATCTGGAAAGAAAGACCAGATTTTAAACATTTTTCTGCTTTCAGGAAACTTTTTTTTTATCCTATGTTATACATAAGTATTTCTAAGCATCTTTATCTGTTATCCAAAGTATATATCACTTATTTAAGCCTTTCTTTATGTCAAGATCATTAAAACTTCTATCAGTTGCATTCAACCAATGCACTGCTAGTACTGTAACCAGCTTTCTGCTCTGGATGAACAGAATAAGAAAACCCAATATAGACCTTTTAACTCTTACAGTTACATTAGTAAGAACTTTTAGGTATTTATTATGTAGCTTTATTAGCTATTCATGATTGCAGTATAATATCCAGGTATCCAAACCGGATGCCACACAGTTAACCAAACATATGAACTGTGAACAATAATCATGTAGCAATAGCTATGAAAGTATTTAGATGCTTTTTTGTTGGAATTGAATTAGAGCATTTCAGTACTCATTGTACAAAATGCCTTTGTGGAGTATAGTAGCCTTATGACAGTGCATATTCATTAAAAACAAACAAACAAGCAAAAAACCCAAACAAACAAACAAAAAAAGAACAAACTAAAAATATAAAGCAAGATAAATGCCTAACAACTGTCTTCAATTTAGAATGACAGCCTCAAATTTGTTCTTACCACCTTTCAATCATCAAGTAAGTGAAAAAATATCACCACTAAGACTGTAGTGGTTGGGAAAATTTCTGCTTTGGCCTCTCATCCCAGTTAGTTTTGACAGCAATAATATAATA
>NW_009918409.1:0-10553 GCF_000696875.1 Nestor notabilis
CCCCATCCCTCCAGGAGCGGGGGGAGGAAGAGGAGGCGGAGCAAGGGAATGGCTGCGTGGTTATGAGTTGCCGGCTGGGCTTAAATCATGACAGGCTTCCTTGCCCATGGCAGGAGCTAGATGATCTTAAGATCCTTTACAACCCAAATCATTTGATTACTCTATTATTTTCATGGGCAAAATATACAAAATATTGCACTGATGGGGATGTTCTTCATCAGAAACCTGTGTCTAAACTGACCGCTATAAGCCATAAATGCAGAAATATTATATTGCTCCTCACAGTGGTATAGGATAATGAAAATGTTGAAACTAGAAAAATATCATACAGGTATATAAGTGTCCTGGGAGTCTGAAGATATCATAAAACACTCATGCTTTTCTCTTTTTACTATCAGAACCCCATAATGCCTACATAGTGTTTTATCACCAGTTTTTCCTCAGTTGGTTCTTTATATGTAATGGATACAAATAACTCTTATAGGTAGTGGTGTAGTATTCAGTTATGTAGTACTGGTAACTAAACACTCAGATTTTATTTCTTCTTCACGTAAAATGTTTTTTCAATCCAGGTTACTCTTTAGTACACATGCACAAGAAGTTAATATTCCTTTGAATGAACAAAAAATATAAAATCAAATAGCTACTAAATAACATCGGAAAGATTTCTCCCTGACAGCATGATAAATGTTCCAAGGAACTCATTTCTACATATGTACAGGAATTTTACAACTGTTCTGATATGCATTCAACAATGTAACTGTAAAATCCACTGCAAAAACAAAGGCCATATCTGTGCATATCTTCTTATGAAATTCCCCTGATCTTTTTGCATCTTTTGTGCTGTTATCCCATCTTTTTCTGGCAGTTTTGTTTATTTGGTTGGTTGGTTGGTTTGGTTTTCTTTTTGTTGTTGTTTCTGTATTTGGATATTGTCACTGAAACATCCCATGTTTATTACCCAGAGCAGTATTTTCAGTCTAGAATAATATATGCAATTTATATTTAGATCTTGTGGTACTGATACTTGCTTTGGGGTTTTGGGTTTTATTTTGTTACTTCCATGATGGCCTCTTTACAAAGTTATGCTTTAAAACGTGATGCCATCTCACTTTTAGAAATACATCATCTTGTTTACATTTTATGAGTGCACTAGCCCCATCAATATTATTCATTTTTTCCATTACAGGAGTGCTAAAAAGCCTGTGCTTTTTGTCTCACAGAGTTTTGGTTTGGTTTCGTAGAGTTTTATGTAAAATATTCATTCAACTCTAATCTGAATGAGCGTGACATCCTTTAATTTTACTGTTCCTTAGCACATAAAGGGTCTGACCCAAGGGAAATTCTATCTGAACTTGAGTTTAATCTGAATTCATATCACCTCATCCAAACTCCTTTTTTTTTCAGCTATAGTACTCCAAGTTTTAAATGGAGTGAAACATCCAACCTACCATCAGTGCACAGTCATGTGAAGTATTTGGGAAGGTATCATAATGGTGAAACTAGCACAAATTCAGTTATACCTATAAACTGTATGATAACTTGAATAGCAGGTCAGACTAAGTCTCATGGCTCTAAAACTTATTTAACATTCCAAGTCTAAACTACCACAACTGAAGCACCACTGCAATTTGCATGTTTCCATTTGTTTGCAAATATATCACATCACTTTTCTAATAAACCAAACCAGGTGTGTGAACACAGACATGTTAACTCAAAGGACTCAGAATCCCTGCTTATGAAAATCAGTTGATGTTAGTGGAATTGGTTGGTTTCCACCATTTAACCATCTGGCCCTCCAACATTTTCTATAAAACACAGCCAGAATAACAGCTTGAGTAGCTAAGCATAAACTAACAGATAGTGAACGTATGCAAAACAGTAGTACATTTTGTAACTGGAAAGTAAGAAATAGATGTTCCAGATGAGACTTAGCTCTCCGTCTGGCACTGAAAGTGCCTTCACCTGGAATTTAGATGCTGAAAATACTGAGCTATAATCTGCTTTTGCACACAGAACTATGGCAGGCTGGGCACACACACACCTACCCAGCACCTGTGCCATGGAAAATGCCCTGGGACATTCACCAGCAGGTACTTGCCTCACCACCTAGGGACATGCTGAATTTCTCCAACTGAAGTGGCTCCACTTGTGAAAACTGAATCAACATTAAATCAATGAGGAACCCAGCCCTATGCTGAGGGAGTTAGCATCTCTCCTTCTCAGTGTAGTGGCAGAAACCAAAATCAGTGGTGGGCTTCTCAATGTTCATTGGACTTTTCTGTTCATTTGCTTGTTTTGAAGGGGAGGCACTGGCCAGCCTTCACTCACCTCCTTTACAGCTGAGCACCCTGAACACAGAGAGACCTTTCCCTTTCTCATTGCTCAGAAAGGCATCTAAACCCTTCTCTTCCTTTCTGCTGGTCAGGCTAAGCAGCTTCCTACTCAATGTGCTGGCTTTTACAAACCCAGGTCTTAGCCTTTAAGATGTATCTACAAAGCTGGGCAGTTGTATTTGATTCAGCAGAGGTATCAGAAAGGCCCTGGCTGTGTTAGCACAGTACCCATTGATAACCGGGCTGGGCTGTGTGTGCCCAGGGGGGTTGTTGATCTAACATGACCATGCCCTCCAGTACTCCATCCAGCTATCTGAGCAATGCAAATTGCCTCTCTCTCCGCCTCGCCCCTGGGCCTTCAAGTTTCATATTGCAGCACTAAACCCACTTGGGAATCTAATCTTAGGTTTTTCCATTACTAGAAAAGGTTTATTTGCCAATTGACGTGGCAGTAAGAAAACCAGAATTTTCGTTCTCTTTTGAGGATCTGAATCCAGACCTAAAACCTTTCCTCGTACTCTTATCACCCCCTAAAATCCATTCCACATGTCTGCTGAAGCTGTTTGTCTCTGCTTTGACAATCACAGAAAAATAATACGGTTGTTGCCCAAATGCCAGGTGCTGCCATCTTCTCAGTACAAAAAAAAGGATCTTTGATCTGAGCTCGTTATTCATCCTGCCCCACACCTACTAATACTGTTAAAAAACATAACACACTGGAGGGAGATTGTGCTATATTTCATGAACATTCATTGCTGGCGCTAAGGGACAAACCCATCTGTTATTTGCTCTCAGCTTTGCTTACTGACAAAACAGGAAAGACAGCTTGCTGATGGGCTCTTTGAAGCAAAAGGCTTCTCTCCTTTTTACAATTAAAGTCTAGAGATTATTTTTTCAGTAGACAGTTGCAGCCTACCTCAAATCAAAACTACTTCTACTAAATTAAAATTAAATATTCTGTACATTTTTTGTATCACATGACTTTGAGTAATGGAACCTTACAGCAGCATGACTCATTTGAAAATATATTGAATTGGACTTTTTCCCAGCACAATCTGGCTTTCTGTTATCTGGGTTTCAAACATACGCTCCAGTATGTTTTCCAGCTACACTGTCATATAAAAATATGTGAAGGAGTTAATCCATTCTGGTTCAGGGACCCATGAGGGAATTAAGGGCAGAGGGGAGGCAGGAGGATGTAGCTACCTGTAGGATGGAGGTTATGATAGATACTGGGCTGTGTCATAGAATCAGAATAGTTAGGGTTGGAAAGGACCTTAAGATCATCTAGTTCCAACCCCCCTGCCATGAGCAGGGACACCTCACACTGAACTATGTCAACCAAAGCTCTGTCCAACCTGGCCTTGAACCCTGCCAGGGTTGGAGCATTCACAACTTCCTTGGGCAACCTATTCCAGTGCCTCACCTCCCTCACTGTGAAGAACTTCTTCCTTATATCTAACCTAAAGTTCCCCTGTTTAAGTTTAAACCCATTACCCCTTGTCCTACCACTAGAGTCCCTAATGAAGAGTCCCTCCTCAGCATCCTTGTAGGCCCCCTTCCTTTCAGGCCCCCTGTCCTTTCAGGGTTTCGTTCTGCTCATTCTTATGGCCATCACAAGTCCCAGGAACATCCCAGTACTGAAGACAGACAGCCTGCTACCGTGCTGGGAGTGACCTTAGCAATCCAACACACCACACAAGTCCCCCCCAAGTGGTGACTCCATCCACCAGAACCGCTGGAAGTCATCATCCACTTTGGGGTCTCTGAATGCAGCCAGAGGCACTGCAGTAGAGACAGTCCTGTCAGAGCAGGCCAATGCAGGGACCTGGGTATTGCCATGATGAGCAGGTACTCCTATCAGTTCATTTCTAGACATCTTGCTGACCTTTCCCACAGCAAGTTTCTGTTTGAGAAAGTGGAGATCTCTATTGTGCAAAGAACAAACACAAAGGCATAAAATTGGTGCCACGAATACAACTCCTCCCCAAAAAATGTAAAAAACACGGTTGTTTTTGTTGTGCTTCTACTCTGCACGTGCTCAGACACTTCAGTTACCTCACACTTTCAACAAGGCAATATCTGAAGATTTCAGCATCTAAACAGGGACGGTTTTCACCTCCAGGAACATGTAAATGGGGATAAACCACAGCTATGTATGTGGGAATTGTGTTTTCAGAGTATGGATGAGTCCCTCCTTTTTGTTACTCTGAGTTATCATTGCATTTCCAACCACCATCAATCAGTGCATCAGCTCAGATTTAATACCAAAAGAATATTAAAAGTCTCCTAGAAAGTTCCCAGTCCTGCCAAACATGTAACCTGGCAACTACCCATCTAACATGTGGTTCCTGTGCCACACTTCAAGCCCCAACAGTGGACTCCTGGCCAGGCATTGAGTTCCTTTTCATTCAGTGCAGGAATATTCAGCAGTGACAGTTCTGAGCAATAGGAGCTGCTCAATGGAAAAGGGATACCAGTGACAGATGATATACAGTTTCTTTTGAAATGTAGTTCAAAGTGACATTTAAAGCTTTGTGATGGAAAGTTAATTTCCTACCATTATCATGCCTGCTGGTATTATACCACCTAGAAGCACAGGAAGAGTGATCCTGCATGATTCACAGTCAACAGGTTCTGAGCTTTCCAGGTTTAACAGTTAACAGCATACTTTGTGCATTTCTCAAGATATTTAGGAACCAGTAATTGTTCCGATGAGGTCATTTCTACCACTTGGACCAGTTAAACCTCTTAAAGAGAAAAAAAATACATTGTCCATTAGCATAGAAAATTCACCTGTAGATTCAAGATATTTCAAAGTGCCTGCATAGTTCAGAAAAAATAACCTTATAACTCTGTAAAAATTTGCTAACACAGACACCTCTGCGCAAACAGTTTAATTTTGCTAAACGTGATCGATATACAGAATTCCCGTAACAGGTGTGTGACCACAACAGATAAGATACCCAAATAACTAGATGAGCAATCTTTCCCCATTTTTCTTCCCACGTATCTCCTTATTGTCCACAGCAATTTACAGCATAGGAGAAAAATCTGAGGAGTGTGGACTGGTGAATTTCTGCCACCTTGGGAGGCTGGAGGGCTGTGTAAGCTGAGTCACCGTGCCACAGATGTCATCTTAAAATAACCCAGGAAAACATTCAAGGAAGAATAGCAGTGGTCTCTGTATTGTTATTCTACTTTTCCTATACTGACAAGCCCTCAGAGAAGGCTGGTGAGAACTAACTTACTCACACCAGCCAAGTATGCTGAGATTCTTGATGAAAAGCATCGCTGAAGCGCAAGTCTCACAAGCAGTGAGAGGTCTGAGACACTGGAGGCTGGCCACCAGAGCAGCTGAGCAAGCCCAGCCCCATAGCAGAGGCCAGGTGGCTGGAGGCTGCTGAGGAGCTTTCCTATGCTTTTTGGAGGGGCAGGTGTCACAGCTGTAATGTGCAGGTTTGCATGGTTTATGTTTACAAGGTGATTTAAGATGGAAAACAAATGCAGGCAAAAGCCATAGAAAGTGCAGTCACCCCTTATGTGTCTCCGGCTACAGCAATTGGTTTGCCTGAAGCACGCTGTAGTGGTGGGTCACCAGGTCTCAGCTGGACACTGGGGGATACATCTGTATGTACAAAGTCAGGATAACCTCACAGTGGAAAAATCTCCACTGTATTACTGCTTTGCCTGCAGCAATCATTGTTATCTCTTCTGTAAGCATAGCTGTCATTGTTGCAGCTGAACATAATTACATTAGTAATTTGTCTACACTTTGAAAAAAATGTGTAATTTGCAATGGTGTGACCCTGTGTCATGGACTCTCTTGGCTCTGTTGTTCTTCTCCACATAGCATGTGGAGAAGAATATTTGGCATGTTTGCCAAATTTGCTGTGTTGTTTGGGTTTTTTTTTTTTTCCCCTCTTGGTCAGAATAAACAAAAAAAGCACATAATGAAACCTCCACCAGTCCCAAGGCCCTTAATCTTTACTTAGGCAAATGTGCCATTAAAGCAGAGCTGATATCTGCCTGCATTCAGAGGGACTGGCTCCAAAAGAGCAGGTCTGGTTTCTCCCTCTAAACTTCCCCATCCAGGAGAGCCCTGGACACTGGTCTTCATCTGGTAGTGCTGGGAGAACAGGACAGGTACAGTCTTTTGTTATAAAGACTTTTGTTACTGACCAGGAGGTCTCACTTCCTGTTGCAGGCAATGGGGACCCTCCTCTAGAGACTTTTTGGGCCCAAAGTACATAGTTCCTCTCCCGAGAGGCAGAAAGGGTCACCTCTTTCTTGCAGTCTAGCAGCACTTCCAAGGCACCAGAACAGAAAAGGGACTTACATAGCATCAGTTCATGAAACATTATATCATGTGCAAAGGGTCATCTCCTATGCCCTTTTCCTTGCTTAAGAAAATTAAAGAAGGGAAAGAAGGAAAGACAAGCCTATGCACAATAGAAGTGAAAAAATGTAGACAGAAAGTAGGCAGAAATACCTACGCTTGTGCATTATTTACGATTTATTAACAAATGCTTTTCACCTCTGGTGATATAATACATCCAATCCTTGAAATATACCTGTATGTGTGGATATATGCGTCTTTTTTTTTTCCTCCCTCTGGTATAATTAGTTCATTTGTTAGCCTACTGTTATGCTGTCAAGAGCCTTCTGGGAAAATAATAGGGATTTCATGGATAGTCTGAACTTTTCATTCTTTCCTTTCAAACAAGGTCTATGGATTGTTTATCCGTTTCCTTCAAGTGTGAACACATTCTGTCATACATTATTACATGAACCTCTTTAGGGACTATATAATGCAATTAGATCCCCTTCTGTCACCTTCTTTCTAGGCCTAGAGATATTGTACTCTCCAAGCCTCTTCTCATACATAACATACTCATTTAATTCCCCACAGTACACTTTTTGCCCTTCTCTGAACTTCCTACAGTATTTTAGTACCATCTTCAAACTTTTGTTATGAGACTAGCCAGCAAAACAGCACACAGAAATTAGTCCAATTTTTGGAGGTACTGTAGAGATGTTTTCTTTGACTCATAACAGTGCTTTTGCTGGTCTTCTGGCAGCTCAATCCTTTGAGAAAAGGAGCCTCAGAAGCAAGCTATTTTGAAAAGAGAGCTGCAGCTTGTTGCTTTCTCTGGTACACTTCAGTCATTTTCAGGGCTTTACTGATTGTCCTGGGTTATATGATTTCCTTTTGCTCAAATGTGTCATCAGCACTTCGATTCTGTTTTGGTAGTGTTACAGTCAGCATATAAACAGTGCAAGGGTTGAATTTCAAAATAGATATGCTGGGAGCTAAAGGGCATTTTCTTACTTTTCAAAGTGCTGTCACAAAGTGCTAAAACCTTGAATAGCTATCAGAAAGAATGAAACGTCTGCTTAAGAAAGGAAGGTTATAATTTGTAACAGGAAGAGTTTCTATTCTAAAAAAATAAAATAAAGTTGAGAGAACAAAATATCAATCCCTCATCAAGCAATCCTCTGGAGAAATCAGCTATCTCCTTACCAGCAATACCACTTATGAGTGAAGTATTCTCCACTTTTCTTTCTCAAATGAATTTTGTGCTTAATAAAAGCATGAACATGTGATTACATTATGCTTCTTACAGTTGCCAGTGCCTAACTATATTTAGTCCACTTCTAAACCCTGTCAGGTTTACATTTTCCCTAGTGTTAAATAGACTATTTTTGCCATTTACTTCTTCTGCACAATAATGAGCAGACTGGTATGTGTCACTACTGCACTGTCATTAACAGCAGACTGGAATGAGGCCATGCCTTGCTGGAGCAAAGCCAGACCAGAGAATTGTCTTAATAAATGCCAAAGCTTGTCCAAGAGAATACCTCATATAAAGCAAGCCAGAAAATTTTGAGCAAAATAAGTTTTCATTGAAACGCATCAGGTTTCTCAGACACAAAATACTAAATACAAACATGCTGATTTGGGTGATAGGGGCCCTGAGAAGTGTGACTAGTTTCCAGCCAGGTGAAGCAAACCTCAGGAGCTGTCCAGGAAGCACCTTTGCTGTCAAGAGCCCAGCAAGTATTCCATGATTCATGGCCCAGGAGCAGATCCCACTTGCAGGCTGCCATAGGTAAGCGGCTCTAGGAATTACTGAAGAAGGGCTTTTCCCCCAAAGTTTTCCCTATTTTTTTCATTGGAAGTTTCATACACATACTTCCCCCCCCAACCTTTTTTTTTTTTTAAGTAGAAATATCCAAAGCTCCAGGGCTTCCGAATACCTCAAGACTGTGAAAAGAAATCTCTGCTTTCCACTACCTTTGTTCTCAAATATTGACTTCTTCAAAGAACTTATAGTAAATTTGAAATGCAGGTCCACACAATGCAACACTTGGGGTGAGTATATGCTTTAACATGTAATTGCTTTGGGTTCCCTACAGGTAGAGGAAAAACACAGTAATAATGGTGCAATGTTGCCAGCTCTTAAGTGTTTCTTGTATTTCTTTCTTTTTTGGTGAAATACACTGTATTTCAAATTTTTCACTGGAGTCATCAGCACTGTGCAGCCTTATAGTACAGGAAGTAGACTCCTTGAAGAGTTAGCTTGGATTTAATAGCAGGTTTAATGGTCTAGCTAGTGTGCTTCTCTGCCTAATCTGAGTGTCATTACAACTCACCTGTGTAAAATGACATGAAGATCCAAACCAGATGAATCGGTTCTACATCTGCAAAATGAGAATAGCATTGACCTCTGGTCTTCTCACTAGCGTAGTGCAGCACAACTGTAGACATGACTTACGAGGCAAATCCCCTACATTAATTTAGACGACATGCTCTCCTCCTCAAAAATAACTTAGGCATTCTTCTGCCAGCATTCAGCATTCTTCTGCTGAGTCAGCCTCTAGCTAGCTCTTTATTTCGATGCCATAAATTTCAGCAACTGGTGATGAAATATATACTTTTTCTTGCTTAGGAACACCAGAAGTTTGAGGTCTACATTTCTCTAAGTGTGGAGCTCAGTTTGGTCATTGCGGTGGTGCCTGTGGGTAAAAGTAATTGATTGTTCCTGACCAATACTGTTCCACAAAAACAACCCACCATTTGTATGTACAGGCACACATGTGTTTGCCTCAGGAAAAAAGCTCTTAAAAAAAGCTAAAAATTCACGAAATGTGAAAATTTGCCTTATAGTTGGGGCAGGAGTGGTGATGCTGTGAGCTATATTTACAAATGAAACTGTGGTCTCTCTTGGTTTTAAGATCCAAACTTGCCTTAATTATTCTATTAGCAGTAGCATCTGGGGTTTTTTTTAGAAGATATTTATACATGCCAAATCCTAAAAGTAAGATTTTATTTCACTATTATCTTGAGTCTGATAGGGGCCTGGCTTGTTATTTCTGTGATTTTAATCCTTTTATTTTCTGGCCTCATTTACCTGGCACATGTGATGCCATGCCATGCAGTGGGAGAGGTTTGCTTTCCCCTGGAGTGTTAAAAACACTGTCTGAAGGTTTACAGACTCTTAGTGTTAATAATGTCTAATGTGCCCAATTCCCTGTTCTACTCATACTCAGCGTCAGCCTGTAAACCAGAATTCACATCTAGACAGATTTTATATCCTATTGGCTTGGCAAGGACAAAAAGATGGGGGCTTTAGCCAATGGGCCATTGTGTGAAGTGCAAAGGGATCCCTAGGCTCAGATGGGTATTCCACCCAACAAAATGCTGTGCCATAGGGACACGGGATGCTGGGCTTTATGTACATATGCATACAAAGGGCCTAATCTCAGTTTTTCTCTGTTTGTCTCTCTAGCTTAGCTGCAGTGCTGCTTCCTGTGGTTCATTATTATTTTTGCCTTTGAATCACTTACTACAAGTCTTATGTTGATTATTGGGTATCAGAGTGATTTGCGACCTCTGGAGGCTGGTGACAAGTGGAATAGATGTAGACTCTTCTAACCCAGACATCAATAGTACAGTTGTCTGTGATAGTGGTCAGATGATCCTCACATTTCTAATGTATTTGAGCAAACGTTAAATGCATCCTGCCCCTTCCTTCCCTCTGTTTTTCCTCTTAAAATGTCATTTGTAGAGTTAGACATGTAAGACAGAAAAATATCTGAAGACATCTGATTTAAGGCTAAATTTCCCTTGGCTCATGAATATCTGCCCTGAAGAGGAAAGGACTGTAGCACCTTGGAGGAAACACTGCAGTGTCTTGGAGGAAAGAGAGAGAA